>NC_059359.1:442500-445000 GCF_019703515.2 Myxocyprinus asiaticus
GATGCTGTGTGTGCAAAACTGCAGAACTGCAACATCTGTCATTCATAAACGTTCCCTTGCATGTTTGTTTATGAAGTATTTCAGCTACTTTCATTTACCTACCAATATCTAAGGGGTCTGGTTACTATTCAGGTGGCTCTATTAACATGTTGACAGTTGAACTCAGCTAACTTTAATTGGAGATTTTGCATGCCGAAATGGAATAACATTTTTCCAGGACAGTTGGTCAAAAACCAGGACGATCCTGGAAAATCGTGGACGGGTGGCAACCCTAGTTTTCATGATCTTTCACTGATTATGCTGAAGCTGACAATGTATACGTTTATGTAAACGATTTTCCTTTAGCGGTGTAAGGTCATAAATGCACACTGATCAGATTTTTGCCTTTACTGGTGTTCTTACCGGCTTATTCAATGCGCGCAAGTTTTGTATGTAGAACTGTTTACGTTTTGATGTCAAAAGCAGAGAATAACCTGATGATTTTGAGTCTCATGTAAACGTTGGTTTCTTATGTTTTCTTATTTTTATTTTTATTTTATTTTTTCTCCCAATTTGGAATGATCAATTCCCAATGCGCTCCAAGTCCTCGTGGTGGTGTAGTGACTCGCCTCAATCCGGGTGGCGGAGGACGAATATCAGTTGCCTCCGCGTCTGAGACCGTCAATCTGCGCATCTTATCACGTGACTTGTTGAGCGCGTTACCGCGGAGACGTAGCGTGTGTGGAGGCTCATGCTACTCTCCACAACATCAACCACTCCAGACCACTCACAACTCACCACGCGCCCCACCAAGAGCGAGAACCACATTATAGCAACCACGAGGAGGTTACCCCATGTGACTCTACCCTCCCTAGCAACCGGGCCAATTTGGTTGCTTAGGAGACCTGGTTGGCGTGTTTTCAGATTTCTTTTAAAATAAGAAGATTTTTGGTTGTTAACAGGGTATTGATGTGCACTGTCAATTTTCAGAAATGTTCATAATCGTTTGTCATGAAAATTAAAGGTCAATGTACTGATTAATCGTTAATGTTTATACTGCAAAACGCATGTGAAGAACTGCAAATAATATGTGCAGGCAGCCTACTGCTTAAATATAATTAAAAAAAATGAACTTAAGAAATGCGAGTCATGGCGTTTTTCTCTTTTATAGTATAGTATATTTTCAGATTAATATATATGAATACATTTAAGCTATGTTTAGTATGAATTTGTGAATAGTTTAAGCCTTATAACTTGTATACAAGATACAGTTTCGAGTTTATTAAAACTTGACGTTCTGTTTTGTGGAATATTTCAGAACTTACCTTTTTTATTTATTGCTTTATTTAAAGAGATAGTTCACCCAAAGTAAGTTTGGTTCTCTGGTTTGTGTGCAGCGGTGTTGTGAATATCTCTATGGTGTTCCGGCTGTAGCACAAACTAAGCGAGTTCTCAATTGAACGCCCCTTTTCGCGAGCAGGGGCTGCTTGAACTGCTGCTCTCGTGCACTCTCACAGGAGAACAACGGTTTGTGAAGACTTTCACTGAATAAATTCGATTTTGTTTTTTTCACCAAACCTTATCGTATGCTTTCAAAACAAGGCATGAGTTGCATGGAATAATTCATTAGACTTCTGATTTATACTTCTGCGTCGAACCGTAGGCTGATGTGCACCTCTTCAAAAATGTAACTGCGCCTCACGTCAACACAGACCACAACAGCTGTGATTGGTGCACTTTGTGACCAGAGACCGCCCTTCAGGATAATAACAACGATATCTGAGGTAGCGTTGCATTTTATCCTAGATTATTTTAATATCTATGTGTCATATAACATTGATTCTGGACTCAGAACCATTAAACAATTGTCTCAATCGGGAGCATCTGCTGTTTTTATGTTCTGTTTGTGTTTCATGAAGTTACAAGCGAAACGCGACAGAAAATATCTGTTTACAGCTTCTTTTTTTTCCTCAGGGCTTTTACTTGATATTAATTTGATATGCATGTGAAACAATATGTGTTGCGTTCTACTCGCGAACTGTCTGATCTGCACGATGATTTGACTATGTTTGACAGTATTGCATCAGTAAATAATCATATTTCATACGTTATTCATCGTAGGTTCAATGCAGAAGTATAAACTGGGCTTTAATGTAATGTTGTGTTTCAGATGTGCAACAGTCGATACATTTTAATTATTAAATTAACATCCTTAGTGTGTATTTAATCCCGCTCAATGTTTCAGGCCTAAACGTGTCATTTTGTGCTCTTGCTGGTGTTTTATGGCCGTGACGGGTGAGAAAGGATTGGTTGGTAAGTGAGTGTTGGTAAAGGGTGGTGTGTTTTTGGTGGATAACCTGCTCTTGGTCTGTGTGTTGTGTGTCTTCAGTCTCTCTATGTCCATCCACAGATGCAGAACATTCTCTCCCCATCCACCTTACAGAAACCTCTTAAAGTTCAGAAATCTCTGTCTGTCATTATGGGCACCAGCCTTATAATGGCGTCCTGCTGTTACAGGGGT
>NC_059359.1:450000-495000 GCF_019703515.2 Myxocyprinus asiaticus
GTGTGTTGTGTCGGGGTGCAGGACGGGTGTGTGTGGGGCGTTCGGGCTTGAGCCTGCACACTGCTCAGAGCCGACCTGCACGCCAGCGCCAACCTGGTGTCAGCATCTGCAACATGAGCCGTTTTACCAGCCTACAAACACACCAGCAGAGAGAAACTGTCAGTCTCACACATGAAAATTCAACTTATCATGCAGCAGTTTGAAATGACATACTACAGGCACTGATTTTCATCAAAAGGAGCAAATTTCAACATTTTTATATTTTGATATATGAAGGTCACATGAAAGCTGATTTGGAGACTTTTCACCAGGCCTTCATCATTTATTTATTTTAGGTACTTTTCAAATGTCTTATGTATAGATTTAACTGTTTTAACCTTCAGACCCAGACTTTCATGAAAATACATTATAAAAATACTAGGGCTGTCAATTTAACGTGTTAATTCGGTGCAATTAATTATGTAAAAAATAAAGCATTAAAAAATTTACGCAGTTTGGGGAGCCTGGGTTTCTCAGCGAGTATTGACGCTGACTATCACACCTGGAGTCACGAGTTTGAATCCAGGACGTGTTGAGTGACTCCAGCCAGGTCTCCTAAGCAACCAAATTGGCCCGGTTGCTAGGGAGGGTAGAGTCACATGGGGTAACCTCCTTGTGGTCGCTATAATGTGGTTCTCGCTCTCGGTGGGGCGTGTGGTGAGTTGTGCATGGATATCGTGGAGAATAGCGTGAAGCCTCCTACTGCTATGTCTCCGCAGTAACGTGGTCAACAAGTCACGTGATAAGATGCGCGGATTGACGGTCTCAGACGCGGAGGCAACTGAGATTCATCCTCCGCCACCCGGATTGAGTCACTACACCACCACGAGGACTTAGAGCGCATTGGGAATTGGACATTCCAAATTGGGGAGGAAACCCCCCCCCCCCAAAAAAATATATGCAATTAATCATGTCCCTGACCATAATAAGTAATATTCCTTCCAGCTTGTAGTAGCACCTGTTTTCTCCAGGGGGCAGTAAGCGAAACCTCCAGCTATACAGGTAACGAGCAGCTTATACAGAGAACAAACCACACTTACCGACAGCACAACACGAGATGAGAACATGTTCTTGTGTTCAAACACAGCTTGATGGAACGCAAATCCAAATGCAGGGATCTTAAGACGTGTTTTTCTAAGTTTTGAACTTCATTTAACTGACACAGCAACCTAAAAACAGAATGTTTATGAAGCAAAGTGAGACGCTCTAAAAGCGTCCGTATGATGCAGGTGTACACTAAACAAGCCCTTATAATAAATCTCAGACTGATTGACGAATTCAATTGCAAAATGGATTGCTGTGAACTGTAGACCAATGATTATCTCATGTTCAATTATATGCAAATAAACAATATATTGAATTCTAAAGCCACTTTTTGTATTATCTTATCAATGCTTAACTCCTCTGCCACAATAACGTAATGCCTTTTAATTATCTAAATTATTATATTTTTAATATATATATATATATATATATATATATATATATATATATATATATATATATATATCATATACACACACATATACACACATACACACACACACACACACACAGTACTGTGCAAACGTTTTAGGCACTTGTGAAAAATGTTGCATAGTGAGGATATCATCAAAAATAATGCCATAAATAGTTTTCATTTATCACTTAATGTCATACAAAGTCCAGTAAACATAAAAAAGCTAAATTAATATTCAGTGTGACCACCTTTACATTTAAAACAGCCCCAATTCTCCTAGATACACCTGGACACAGTTTTTCTATCTATTTAGTCTGTCTCAATTGCTTCTGTCTCTTTATGTAATCTCAGACTGACTCGATGTTCTGTGGGGGGCTGTGTGGGGGCCATGACATCTGTTGCAGGGCTCCCTGTTCTTCTATTCTAATCTTTTCTATTTGCAAAAGTAATGTTTGGGAGTCTAACATTTATATTTCCTATTGACACACTAAAGCTGAAGATATAAATAATCATCTTAAGACAAATACTTTTGTGAAACATCATATGTGCCTAAAACTTTTGCACAGCACTGATATGTATATACATGTATGTGTGTGTGTGTGTGTGTAATTATAAATAGTTATATTAAAATAATTATTTCTTCATTATATATTGAATTATTGTTATTTCTCAGCAAATTTGTATATGCAATTAATTAATTGGCACAGCATGTAATTAATTCAATTTAAAAAACAATCAATTGACAGCCCTAAAAAATATGAATTATTACGTTTAAAACTACAACAATAAACCATTCAATATTTTTGTGTGAAAATAATTTATATTAATTGTTCATAAATTATGACTGTCCCACAGTTGTGACGTCATTTGGGCCACATCAAACAATTTTGCCCCTAATAAAGTTTGTTCAAAAGTTTGTGTACTTGTTAACCAAATGGACAAAAGTGTCAGTGAAGAGCATGCTGGAGATGAAACATGAGACAAAACAAAATCAAAGGAAATATCACATTTTATTGGACCAAATTATGCAAAAAGTGTATTTAAAAAAAAAAAAATAAATAAATAAAATAAAATAAAAAAAAAGATTTAATTGTATTTAGGATATATCAAATGTTAGCTTTGAAATTAGCTTTAGTAAGAATTAAGCAGTCATAAAAATGTAATTTTCAGCACAGAATTTGAGATGTGCTTCCATTTCCAGTGTAAAGAATGAACTGGAAGTAATATAATTTTAACGTGTCTATTTTAACTCATTATTTAGAGGGTCAAAAGTCAAGACAAAATTGACAAAGGACTGACATGAAATTTAATTAAAAATGTACATTTATTCTTTTGGCAGACGTTTTTATCTAAAATTTAATGTGTGCCCAAAATCAGAGTATCGCAAAAACAAATTTGTGAATAAACAGCATTTCCATTCCAGGAGATTTTATGCGCATCTTGACGTTTCCATCCAGCATTATTTGTTTATGACATCCCAGAACCCAACAAATGTAGCATACTATGGGCTAAAACATCTGATGCATACTGTTTCACTTATCAAAAACAGTATGCAGTACACAGTATGCAGTACACAGTATAAAGTCTCACCTCTAGTGCACTCTTCATCTCTCTGATGTGGCATCTTCTCCTGTGGGATGCTTTTTTATCCTCTGTGATGACATCATTCCAGTCATCGGACACATGGCCGAACCTGCGACCAATAACACGCTTTAATATTAACAAAAAAATAGGGTAAGCATTTCTTCAATTTATCGTAAAGACTGACCTGTAAATGTCAGCAGCAGACAGAAGACTCAGGATAACGGCTAGCACGTGTCTCAGGTTTCGCATCTTCAGTTCTGAGATGATGTCCACCTTGTCCAGGCCCATTTTGCGTCCGATGAGCCCTGAGAGAGGCAAGCTGGTTCTGATAGGTCCATCTTCCTCCGTCACACGCAGCAGTTCCTCTAAACTGGTTTGCTGCTGTAACACGTGCGCGCTGCGGCGACTTATAGCGTGAACGACCTGCAGCGCTGGAGTCAGGGACAGATCCTCCATTTTCAGCGTGGCATCCCCTAGCGGGGTTCTGTCCAGAAACACTTCGTCCTTACTCACGTGGGCATCCGGGTCACTCTGCCTCACCCGCTGGTCTCGGGGTCCATCCTCGGACTGGGAACCCCCCTCTCGGAGCGTGGAAAGCCTTCGCTGTCTCTCCAGCCGCGAGCGTCTCTTGCCACATGAAGACGACGGCAGCACAAGCTCCTGGAAAGAGCCGTCGTGATCCACAGAGTCGTCGTGCGATTTGTCCAGACCCAACGAGCTGAAGCCGCTGTCCTCAGACGCTAAGGTAGGGGTGACCAGGACACTGGGTTTCTCTGTGCTTACAGGGGACTGGAAGTTCTTGCCAGCTAGTGGCGAGCTAGGAAGGCCAGCGATGATGCTTTCGTCAAGATCTGGTTCAAGGGCATCGGTGACCTGGTTCTGAAACAGCACAGGACTCATCTGGACGCCACTCCTGCCAGTCTCAAGGGTTGAAGTAATCACTTGAGAGAACATCAGACGCCGTTTACGACAGGAGAAATCAGAATCGTCACTCAAAGTGCTGTAGGACAACGGTCCAGTTGGGCTGATGTCTGGAGAGTTGAAGCTCTCACCGGGATCTCTGGAGGCTTCTCCAGGTGTGGCGATGCCACTCTTCCTCCCATCAGAGGATGAGCAGGAGATGAGCAGACGTCTGCGGAGCGACGGGTCCTTTTTTATTACCTTTGGAGTCTCACACCAGCCCGTTTGGACTGACGTTTCTCTCTTCGACTCTTTCATCGAGTCCTTTGGCCGTCTCTGGTCTTTTCTGTGTGAACTCTGAGATGAGCCCAGCTCATGGTTTTCCTTGGTGCCGTTTGGCCCGGTGTCTTTCCTGGGTGTGTAAAGATGCTCCATATGGCTGTTTCCATGACAAGAGCCACAGATCTGATATTTTACGCCCTTCGTCTGTGTGCCCTCCATTACCTTCAGATGGCCTTCAAACGCTTTATGGACCGTGGTCAACCTACAAGAAAATAATTACGGGTTAATCTCTGAGAGTCAAGTATCATACCACACTTAGTAGTGCTCATGGTTCACACTAGCTCATACATGTTGCTGGAAACTACCTCACTTAGTTTGGTTAACGTTAGTAAATTGACCAGTCAGGAAGGTTTCTGAAAACAGGTTGGACAAATTCAGCTCATCACTTTGTGTGTTAGTTGTTTTGTTCATTAAATTCTCATTAGATGCCTATTTAAAAACGGTTTTGACAGTGGGAGTCGGTTACAGTTGCTATGGTGACGGGCTCGGCGGTTTCCCTCCTCAAGATTCAAACTTTGCGCCGATTATTATGCGCGTGCACAACACAGCCTGAGCACGCGCCCGCCCATACAAACAAACAAGCGCACACTGCTTCAACGGATATAAACAGTTAATATGACGCACATTTCGCTATTAAACTCCTTTTACTGGTGTAGAAGCACATATTTATCGCTTCACTGCAAACAGATAGACGGAAACTACCGAATTAAGATGAAAAACCAGATTAAACAAACAGAATCACCTCAGCTGCGTCTCATCATGCGATTTCCATGAAACACACACATGAAGGGATGTTTCAAATGTGACATATTTTAAAATAATATTTGAAATCATCATTAAACCCATAAATGAAAGACATAGTGTTACTTACGTGTGTATGTGTGTGTGTGTGAGATCTGTTGCTCAGAGAGAGAGAGAGAGTGGTGATCAGCAGGTCAATGAGGCTCCACCTTTCAAATTTCGAGCCGATTTCACTGATTGGACGCGGATTTAAAGAGACTCTGTTATGAATCATCACGCAATAAGTTTACAACACAAAAACTTTTACACAATTAATCTGAAATATTTTCTATCTTAAACAATTTCTCTACAATGGTGTCTAAAATGACATTTATGTTCCCTCTCTCAATGTTTACTTAATTTTTTTTTATTGTTTGTGCATAAATGTATATGAAACTTTGAATGTGCACATGTTGTATCTGTGAATTGTTTATAATAAAGTTATATATATATATAAACATTATTTGTTGTGTTTAATACAAGTTAATCTCAATCGACAGCTTTTGTGGCATAATGTTGATTACCACAAAAATTAATTTCAACTCGTCCCTCCTTTTCTTTAAAAAAGCACAAATGTGTGTTCCAGTGAGACACTTACAATGGAAGTCAATGGGGGCTATTTTTGGAGGGTTTAAAGGCAGAAATGTGACGCTTATAATTTAACAGCGGATCACTGCAGTGTGTTTATTTAGAGTCCCACAGACACCCTACACCAACCTATCACTGCGAGGAAATCAACCTTTAAATTCATTTTATTTATTATTAGAATTAATGTTAAATAAAAATATTAAGAGTGGAAACAGAATGGGGAAAACTGGGTCGAAAGGAGAATTAGAACCCAGGTCATCCGCATAAAAAACACACAATGACATCGTCTTATTACACTAAACCATTGCACAGACACGCTCAAGGAGCAGTTTGTCTTTCATTTCTTTGTTTCCATCAGACTATTTCAGTGCAAATATCCGCACTATGTGGCAGGTATTTACACCAAGTGCAAATAGTCACTCAATGATAATGATAATAATAATAATAATGCTATATTATTGATATTATTGAAGTTTCTAATCATTAATATGCTAAGCAAAAAAGCAGAATGCGCATGCGCGAGAAGTTGACGAGGGAGGGGTCCCTTCTAGACACGCCCCTTCGGAATGGCTCTGGTTCATCCTGATTTGTGTTGAGAAAAGTAACGGGTGTCACGTTGCAGTGCTGTTTGTGTTGCTTTATCAGCAGTCTGGACAATAATATACACCTGAATAATGACTGATAAACTTTAATAGACAATTAAATGAAGAGGTAAAACAGGAGAATCATTTTTAGACTTGTAGCTGACCAATCGAGACAACTTCCGGGATGTTGAGCCCCGCCCATTTACGGCTAAGCGTGTCTGTGTTGTCATGGAAACCGGACATGTGAAGAGCTCAGGCGAGTGTTTCTCCAAACAACCTAATAAAAGCCTTTAATTAATGACAGAAATATTTAATTGAACATGAGGAACATTTATTGTGGTTTGGTGAGTCTAACCTCTGATGGTGCATTTCATTTACACAGAACCAATTCAGAACTGCCTTTGATAACTTGATAACGAGTCTTGTTTTCTAATAAAATATCAGACATGAAGTGCTAGTGCACTGAAAATGCTTCTATTTGCACAATTATTTCATTTAATTCAAAAATCCATTACAAATTATATTGCTAGCATAACCATTTGTAACAAGTTCAATTGAAAGATTTAAATGCATTTAAATTTAATTTGAACTGAATTTGAATTTATTCGGCAAGTATATAAAATATGTCAAGAATTCACTATGGTGCAGATGTGACAATACAGACAGCAACAACAACAATAGCCACGACATAAAAAATTCACTTTTTTAATTTTTTTAAAGAGTAATATATGAAAATAAATGATATGGCATTAAAACTAAGCTCTTTATTCAGTGATGTTGAAAATGTGCTGCCAGTGCGTTCATCAAACACCACGGTTCAGGTAAAAGTGTCGAGTCTGGAGAAAACTAGAGGTAGACGATATATCGGTTTTACAGATTAATCGGTGCCGATAGTTGCATTTTTGGAATATATATATATACATACATACAGTACATTCATAAAGTATTCAGACTCCTTCATTTTTTTCACATTTTGTTGTTGCAGCCTTATGCTAAAATGCTTTAAATTATTATTATTTCCACATAAATCTACACTCCATACCTCATAAAGACAAAGCAAAAAAACTGATTTGCAAATTTATTAAAAAGAAAAAACTGAAATAGTCACATTGACATAAGTATTCAGACCCTTTGTTATGACTTTTGAGATTTAGCTCAGGTGCATCCCATTTCTCTGGATCATCTTTGAGATGTTTCTACACTTTGATTGGAGTCCACCTGTGGCAAATTCAATTGATTGGACATGATTTGGAAAGGCACACACCTGTCTATATAAGGTCTTACAGCTGAAAATGCATATCAGAGCAAAAACCAAGCCATGAGGTCAAAGGAACTGCCTGCAGAGCTCAGAGACAGGATTGTGTCGAGGCACAGATCTGGGGAAGGCTTCAAAAAAGTTTGGCAGCATTGAAGGTTCCCAAGAGCACAGTGGTCTCCATAATTCTTAAAGGGAAGAAGTTTGGAACAATCAGGACTCTTCCTAGAGCTGGCCGCCTGGCCAAACTGAGCAGTCGGGGGAGAAGGGCTTTGGTAAGAGAGGTGACCAAGAACCCGATGGTCACTCTGGTTCTCCAGAGATCATGTGTGGAGATGGGAGAAACTTGCAGAAGGACAACCATCACTGCAACACTCCAGCGATCTGGGCTTTATGGCAGAGTGGCCAGACAGAAGCCTCTCCTCAGTGCAAGACACACAAAAAAGCACCTAAAGGACTCTCAGACTGTGAGAAACAAGATTCTCTGGTCTGATGAAATGAAGATTGAACTGTTTGGCCTCAGTTCGAAGCACCATGTCTGGAGGAAACCAGGCACCGCTCATCACCTGCTCAATACCATCCCAACGGTGAAGCATGGTGGTGGCAGCATCATGCTGTGGGGGTGTTATTCAGCGGCAGGGACTGGGGGACTGGTCAAGGTTGAAGGAAAGCTGAACGCAACATAATACAGAGATATCCTTAATGAAAACCTAATCCAGAGCACTCAGGACCTCAGACTGGGCTGAAGGTTCACCTTCCAACAGGACAATGACCCTAAGCACACAGCCAAGATAACAAAGGAGTGGTTTAGGGACAACTCTGTGAATGTCCTTGAGTGGCCCAGCCAGAGCCCAGACTTACATCATACATTGCATGAATATATAGGCTATAAAAAGCTGAAGCTTTGGTAAATGCTTACACATAGAGCATTGTAACGGAGCGAAGTCTTTGTTGTTTTTAAAATAAAACTCCCCAGTTTATGTTTTTATTTTAAATTTTTTTTTAAATTACAGTTAAAAATCCCACGTTCTGCAACAAATCTCAATTTTTCTGGTTTTTATTGAATTGTTGGTTGCACAATAAACTGCTTTTAGAATTTGATTCATTTTGAACTCTTGTAGCCTCATTTCTTATGCCTGTCATAGTAAGGAAAGACTCTTTAATCATTCTATAAATTGATTAAAAAAAAACTATCGGCCAATTAATCGGTTATCAGCCTTAACCACCACCTTAGTTATCGTATCCACTATCGGTCGAGCTCTAGAGAAAACATCCAACACATCTTTCCCAAACTCAGGACAGGGTTCCCACTCTTTTATGAACACCAGATTCAAGGACTTTCAAGCGCTTTTCATATCAAGCACATAACAAAATCACATTCCAGCATACATGATATAATGAAGGCCTTTTAGATCATAAATCAAACATAGTATTTAATATGTGCACATCAATGTTTCTTTTAGCTCAAAAATATTATTGATTACAGTTTGCATTTGCAGTCAACAGTAATGTGTCTATCAGTTGTCCAAGTATCCATCAATGACCAAAGGGAAGAGAGTTTTCATTAGACGAGATTTAGCCACGCCTTGTGTTGAACACATCTGTACTGCTGTTCCTGCACATGGGACAGCAGCAGGAGCTGACAGAACACTTCCAGAGCTTGTGTGGAATTCCCGATCTTTGGACAGAAGAGCGTCCACTAGGGCTGCAACTAACGATTATTTTACAGTAATCTAACAATTATTAGTATGATTAATTGACTATTTGGGCCATTATAGCAATGATTAATAAACCACTGATTCTTGAGATAAGGGACAAAACATGTTTATTTAATTTGTAATACTAAATTAATTTGAAATGGATATATTTCTGACAAAGGTCTCAGCTAATGAACGATGTTAAAAAACAGGTTTTTATAAAAACGCTTTTTTTTTTCCTCTGAAAATTGACATTTATTCACTTCATAACTTGCATCATACTGTCATTTGTGTCAACTCCGTCAGACACACCAAAAATGCTATTTTAATTTGATTCATCCAACATGTGTAAAGTCTTTAATTATCTAATAATATTGTTCAGTAAAGGAGTTAAGTGATAAAATACATTCAATATTTATTTTTTTTCTGTTTTCATACTATTCTGAAAAGTGGCGGTTCTAGCTTGTATGGTGCCCTGGGCAAAACCCACTTCAACACCTCCCCAAAGTTGTGAGGGGTTGGGGGGGGGTGTCTGTGTGGGTGCCCTGTGTGACCCCCCCCCAGGCAGAATCATTATTTTGAGTTGACAAAATAATGTAATATTTTTCCATCTTAACCATGTGTTGTACACTGGAGCCATTTTATTTTTCTTCCCTCAGTTAAAGATGCCTCTATATACTAAATTAAAATGGCAAAATTGATCCCAGAATTTTAACAGTAATTATAATAATGAGAATGACGAGTTACAAGTTGAAGCCGTGACCGCAGAGACTTATACATTGTTTGTTTAAAATATGAAAAATATCAAATGTACCAGACCGCGTGTCCTACTGTTGCATCCACCATGAGCAGGAAGTGTGAGTGTACTCGGAGTGACAGCTGACCGTGATATTTTCTGATTTATTCAGGATTATAAAAAAATCTGACGGAGTTGACGCAAAGTGAGGACACAACTTTGATAGGCAGTTTTTTATGGAAAATATCATTTAAAGTTTTCTTAATGTATTGTTTGATATCTTACAGATCTCTACCTTTCATTTGATATATTTATGAATTTGTTGCATTTTTAAACACTTTGTTTAGCAGTTTAACATTGTGACCTCTTGCTGAGGACAGGTTAAGTTACATGAGCTTCCAAATATTGAGCATGCATTTAAAAAAATTATAATGAAATTATTTGTAAATATAAGTAAAAAATGCCCTGAGTATACACATCTCCTTTAGATTTAACTTTTCCAGTATTTGTATTGTTATGAATTTCTTGATTTGTTTTGATATAAAGATGACTTTTGTATGTAAGACATGTTTTGTCCCGTATCTCAAGAGTCAGTGAAACATCTTATCTGACGATTCAGCTTGTGGCTTGAGTTAAGAGGATGTATTAAACGTGCTTACTAACAATAAAGAAATGAGGCAGAAAGACTGTCAGTGAATTACAGTTCAAACTAATTTAAAAGCTTTATGAAGTTAAATTTATAAAAACAAAATCACTGCAAATAGTCCTATTCTTAATGAGTGTTGATTCTTGTTTTCCAGTAAAATATCTAAACATCCGTAAAACAAGATACATTTAGTTTACATGTGTATTTTGTCTTACTGTACTGTCGGATGTTTTTTTCATATCCAAAAACTCTGCCATGATTACTCGACCTCATGTTGTTCAAAGCACATATGGCAGAATGTGTCTCATCCCAATTCACTTTCATTAATCTTTTTCCCATACAATGAAAGTCAATTGTGAGTGGAACTAACAATCTGCCTAACATCTGTTTTAAACTACAGGGATGAAAGGAAGCCATATGGGTTTGCAAAAACATGAAGGTAAGCAAGTGATGACAGAACTTTTATTTTAGGTGCACTGTCCCTTTAAGAGTTTAGGTCACCCATTTAAAATGGAAAAATACACTGAATATTAACAGATGAAATCCTGCTGCTAAATCAGACATGATGTTTATTGAAAAAAGATATGCATATTAAAGATAGATAAGATGATACTTTGAATATTATGGATGGTTATTAATATAACATAAGCTTACTTAAATTAAAATTGAATTATTCACAAGGCAGGGTGGAGATGAGAGAACAGGTGTTTATGGGGATGATGAAGTTCTCTTTACACTCCAGCTGAGTAGCTCTGCTGTTTCTGCCTTGTTAAAGAAGGCATGATGAAAGGATGCAAAACTAGATCGCTCCAATGTTACACTTGAACTCTATACAGCTTCATTTATCATAAACAGGAGCAAACGTTTTATCGCTTGCATGTGGTGATTGACAGTCTCTCGCTTGCAGAGATGGTTCATTTGATGAAATATTCCTGTAGAGATCTGTCACTGCAGAAGTGAAGAAATATAAAGCCTCATCCGTCCCACGAGTGTACAGGGACTGGGACAGGCGAGTCACATCTGTGTAACTGAGTTTGTGTGTTTTCCTGCTGCAGGTTTGATGTGGATAAAGAGTCAGAAAGACCCCTCACACCATCATTAATCCAGACTGCTCTAAAATCAAACACAGGTGAAATATTATCAAACAAATAATATACATACCTAAGTGACCTTAGATAACCTCTGCAGGGCAACTGTGCATGTTTAAAGGGGCCATGACGTGCCTTTTTTATTATATTATTATGTCCCTTGAGGTTATATAAAACCATTGATTTAAAGTTGTTGATTATAAGTACAAAAACAATATATTTACATGTCAGATATATATACAAATATATTAATATGTGAGTGTAGGGAGAGTGACTTGATTGCATCATTCACAGTGCATCATGGGAGTGGGCGGAGCTCTTTTGTTGTGATTCTCTGATTGGTGGATTTCTCTTGAGGATTATGAATGAGTGAATGAATGAACGTTACATTTATATAGCGCTTTTCTACACTCAAAGCGAGCATTCTGATACCACTAAACCCAAATGAAGCCTGATTGGATTTGGTGAGTCCTGGAATCCTGGAATCCAGAATTTGTTCAGCTTTTTTTGTGATACATGGCACACCTCTTCAAGCTTCAAAAGAATGCAAAAGTATAATTCAGAAGTCTAATAAAATTGTTCAATGAGACTCAAGTCATGATTGTTATGAAAGCAGAGTCCTAGCAAGCTGGCACCAGTCCAAAAATGTTAAAAGAAAATAAGGCTGGGCATAGAAATGCATCAATTCTTCGACTACAAACTCTTCAGACATGTTTAGTAAGTTCTGTTCACTGTTTTGTGTGCAGCTGTGTTGTGTTCTGTTGTCACTATCGCTGTGGAGGACCTGTTTTTAGATAAACAAAATGAGTTTTCACTTGAACGCCCCAATGTCGTGAGGGGACTGCGTGAACTGTTGCTCTCGTGTCCTATCATGAACACACACAGGAGATCAACGGTCAGTGAACATTTTCACTAAATAATACATTAGATTTCAGTTTGTTTCTCATCAAATCTTATCGTATGCTTTCATAACAATCATGAGTCTCATGAATAATTTATTAGACTTCTGAATTATACTTTTGTGTTCTTTTGAAGCTTGAAGAGGTGGTCACCATAAACTGCCATTGTATGACATCACTGAGCACAACATTTTGTGTTCAGAAAAAGAAAGAAAGTCATATAGGGTTATAACAACACAGGGGTGAGTAAACAATGACTGAATTTTCATTTTTTGGGTGAACTGTCCCTTTAAGGTACACGTCATGAGGTGTGAAACACCTCCACACCAGCAGGAGGCGCTCGGCGGCACATAATGACGTGCGTTAAACACGCGCTCCGCATCTGAAGAAGACAGAGAAGCGGCACATGCGACGTGTAGTTTGATATTAGAGGTGAAATATCGATCAGTTTATCACTTATATATTATAATCAATCGCACAGAATGATCGCAGCGCGCAGGCTCGTGTCTAACAGTATAATGTTCATGGCGGGAGTTCGGTGCTGTAATCGAGCTTTACATAAGAAGGTCATTCATGTTTTAAACGACTGTAATAAAACACAAACACGCACAATAACAACACAAAACTACACAACAACAGCTGGAAACAGCACGACAGTTCAACAGTCCATTTTAACCTCAGATGAATCTGTTAAACACCATCAAACCAGTGAGTACAAACATTAAAACTTTTATTATAATATTCTGGATTATTAAGAGCAATCTCACGAAACCATTCAAGGCCATTAATGTTTTAATTCTCATTAAAGTAAAAATTATACATGTAAAATATGATAAATGTTTTTTTTTTAAATTTATTTTGGGGTGAATTTCGATCTGGACTCATTTTTATGAGATTCACACTATCATAATAATTTACTGCTGTGATGTCTGATGTGTATTGTGTGATGTGTGTTGTGTTGTGTGATGTCTGATGTGTATTGTGTGATGTGTGTTGTGATGTCTGATGTGTGTTGTGTGATGTGTGTTGTGATGTCTGATGTGTGTTGTGTGTTGTGTGATGTGTGTTGTGATGTCTGATGTGTGTTGTGTTGTGTGATGTGTGTTGTGATGTCTGATGTGTGTTGTGTGATGTGTGTTGTGATGTCTGATGTGTGTTGTGTTGTGATGTTTGTTGTGTGTTGTGTGATGTGTGTTGTGATGTCTGATGTGTGTTGTGTGATGTCTGATGTGTATTGTGTGATGTGTGTTGTGTTGTGTGATGTCTGATGTGTGTTGTGATGTGCTGATGTGTATTGGGTGATGTGTGTTGTGATGTCTGATGTGTGTTGTGTGATGTGTGTTGTGATGTGTATTGGGTGATGTGTGTTGTGTTGTCTGATGTGTATTGGGTGATGTGTGTTGTGATGTCTGATGTGTGTTGTGTGATGTGTGTTGTGATGTCTGATGTGTGTTGTGTTGTGATGTGTATTGGGTGATGTGTGTTGTGATGTCTGATGTGTGTTGTGATGTCTGATGTGTGTTGTGTTGTGTGATGTGTGTTGTGTTGTGTGATGTTTGTTGTGATGTCTGATGTGTATTGGGTGATGTGTGTTGTGATGTGTGTTGTGTTGTCTGATGTGTGATGGTGTGTGTGATGTCTGTTGTGTATTGGGTGTTGTGTGTCGTGTGATGTGTATTGTGTGATGTGTGTTGTGATGTGTGTTGTGTTGTCTGATGTGTTTTGTGTTGTGTGATGTGTGTTGTGATGTGTGTTGTGTTGTCTGATGTGTTTTGTGATGTCTGATGTGTATTGGGTGATGTGTGTTGTGATGTGTGTTGTGTTGTGTTGTCTGATGTGTGTTGTGTTGTCTGATGTGTATTGGGTGATGTGTATTGTGTGATGTGTGTTGTGATGTCTGATGTGTATTGTGTGATGTGTGTTGTGATGTGTATTGGGTGATGTGTGATGGTGTGATGTGTGTTGTGATGTGTGTTGTGATGTGTGATGTGTTTTGTGATGTCTGATGTGTTTTGTGTTGTGTGATGTGTGTTGTGATGTGTATTGGGTGATGTGTGATGTTGTGATGTGTGTTGTGATGTGTGATGTGTATTGGGTGATGTGTGATGTGTGTTGTGTTGTCTGATGTGTTTTGTGATGTCTGATGTGTTTTGTGTTGTGTGATGTGTGTTGTGATGTGTGTTGTGATGTGTGTTGTGTTGTCTGATGTGTGTTGTGATGTCTGATGTGTATTGGGTGATGTGTATTGTGTGATGTGTGTTGTGATGTCTGATGTGTATTGGGTGATGTGTGATGTGTGTTGTGATGTGTGTTGTGTTGTCTGATGTGTGTTGTGATGTCTGATGTGTATTGGGTGATGTGTGATGTGTGTTGTGTTGTCTGATGTGTGATGTGTATTGTGTATTCAGGGTCTGTGGAGGAGTTTGACGTCAGTGTGTTGGTGTCAGTACTCAGACAGGAGAACGCTACAGATATCTGTGTCATCAGAGTTCCTCAAGAACTCAAATACAGCGATTACATGATCATAGTGAGCGGATCATCTCCTCGACACCTCACCGCCATGGCCGAGTTTGTGCTTAAAGTGGTAATGAAGACACAAACAGACCCATAAACACACAACACACATTGGGTGTTTCACACTTGAATCTGAGAGCGCTCCAAACACACTTGACCTCTTTAACCTCCTGAGACCCGCGTGTGACTGCTGTGTGCTAGAGATCTTTACAGCCGATTCCGATCATTTCACCTTTTATCAGGATCTCTCATAACTGACTATAAGCTTTCTGCACACGGTGTTGCTTAATTAAAAATAATACTTTAAAACAAGGATAGGCTAGCAAAATATTGTCTGTATTAAGATAGATAGCCCTTAGTGTCAAACTGAAGACAGACTGATAACACACAGGTGCAATTAAACTTAATGTGATATTTTGGGTTATTGGTTTATTGTCAGTGTTTCATATAATTATGATGATTTTTATTTTTGCATTATATTTGATACATTATATTATGATGTCTTAATATTATTTAAAGAATTATTACATTTATAAATTTCATTTAGATGGATGATTGTATTAATAGTTAATTTTCACTTGTTGCTGCTTTGAGGGGAACACGCGCTCTCTCATGAGGGCAAGAGATGAAAGAGCACGTTACTGGACTCCTCAGGTGCTACTATTGTTAATGCCGTTTAATCAGGAGATATTTAATAAAGACGTTTCAATTAATAAGGACTGTTTCTCAGCTCGCGCTGTTTTCCCTTTGCTTTATCGCGTGTGAAACGCTGCATTAAGTGCAGTACACAAACTTTACGTATTCGCCATACGTCTCCCACTGCATCATTCTGAACTGTTGAATCAAGTTCGTCTTACAACACTATGCCAGTGTTACCCACACTCCGTGATGTCATGACAGTGCTGCTCAAGCCTTAAAGGAGCCACGCGTCTTTTACAATATGAGTGATCGGTTTAGTTCAGCCAAATCACCGATCACCGATCGAGTCATAGGACATGAATATCGGCCGATACCGATCGAAGTGTGACCGCTGTGTGCATTTCTCTTTTTGATTTGTAACTAGTTGCTCTTAATAAACAAGCAAAAAAAAATAAAATAATTTTCCTAATCATGTTTATCAGTGTGCTGACACGTGAAAAATGAACAGATTTTTTAAAGCAGCATATCAAATGAAACTAGAGACTCTCCTCTTTACAACCAAACAGGTTTCAGTGAAAAAACATAAAGAGATTTCTTACCAGAGGCACTTTTGTTGGCGTTGCATCTGTAGGAGCGCTTCACGGATATCAACGTCATGTTGTTGTGTCACATGACTCGATGCGGCAGACATTTAACCCTTAAATGACAGACTAGAGTCTTATGAACAGTACTCAGTCAGTTTAAATTAATTTAAATTATGCATTGCGTATAGTGAAGCCAAAATACAGCGTCCACACATGTGGACACGGGGTCACACGAGGTTAAAAGAGGTCTATTATGAATGATATTAATTAATATTACATTTAGCTTAATATTGTAATAGAGATTCAAAAGGCAATAGTGTGAATGAATAGTGCACCAAACTGAGATCCAAGTGCACTTATAAGGGCTCAGACAGTGCTCGGATCTCTTTTACTTTGGTTGTTTGAAACAGAACTCAAGTCTCAATAATTCACACACTTTATATTTGCAGTTTAAATTCCTGCGGAAGGACGGCGATCCACATGTGCGTCTGGAGGGACGGGAGTGTGACGACTGGAAATGTATCGACTTTGGTTCGTAGACCGTTTTGAGTTTTCTGATCAGAATGTGTCGTGTGCGATTGATCATGCATTGATGTGCTGTTATTTCTGTTCTGCAGGATCAATAGTGGTTCACTTCATGCTGTCAGACACCAGAGACACATATGAACTGGAGAAACTGTGGACGCTGCGCTCGTATGACGAACAGCTCAGCCGTATCCCACGGGAAACGCTTCCATCAGACTTCATTTACGATATTAAACACAAATGAGCACGCAAACACGTTTACCGGACGATTGAGTGATCACAGCAGAGGTGCAAACTGCTCAATCACCTCGATTCACTTCACAGAGCTTACCATTTTTATCTCAATATTTGAAAATAAAAGATTTCTGTGAATGCGAACGTTAGAAAAAGTCAATCTGTGTTTGCAACCCATTTTACTTCTGTAATGACATTTGTGAAATGTGTGAAACTTGATATTCAGTCAGAAAATAATGTAGGATGGGAATTGACTGGATAGTGTAAAGTGTCTGTGAGGCAAGTGGATGAATTTGTTTTTTTTGTGATTTTCTCCCCAATTTGGAATGCCCAATTCCCAATGTACTCCAAGTCCTCGTGGTGGTGTAGTGACTCGCCTCAATCCGGGTGGTGGAGGACGAATCTCAGTTGCCTCCACGTCTGAGACCGTCAATCCGCGCATCTTATCACGTGACTTGTTGAGCGCGTTACCATGGAGACGTAGCACGTGTGGAGGCTTCACGCTATTCTCCGCGGCATCCACGCACAACTCACCACACGCCCCACCGAGAGCGAGAACCGCATTATAGCGACCACGAGGAGGTTACCCCATGTGACTCTACCCTCCCTAGCAACCGGGCCAATTTGGTTGCTTAGGAGACCTGGCTGGAGTCACTCAGCACGCCCTGAGATTCGAACTCGCGACTCCAGGTGTGATAGTCAGCGTCAATACTCGCTGAGATACCCAGGACCCCAATGGATGATGACAAAAAATAAAGTTCTAGTTGTCTCAGAAGTGGAACAAGTTATTACATTTTGATGAAAGATTACGAACAAAGCAGTTTTTTATGTATCTATAGAGTTGGTTGAGGGTTTATCCCGAAATCTTTAACTCTTAAAGGGATAGTTCACCCAAAAATAAAAATTCTCTCATCATTTACTCACCTTCATGTCATCCCAGATGTGTGTGACTTACTTTCTTCTGCTGAACACAAATGATGATTTTTAGAAGAATGTCTCAGCTCTGTAGGTCCATACAATGCAAGTGAATGGTGACCAGAACTTTGAAGCTCCATATAACTTTTGAAGTAATCCATAAGACTCCAGTGGTTTAATCAATGTCTTCAGAAGTGATATGATAGGTGTGGGTGAGAAACAGATCAATATTTAAGTTCCTTTTTTTAACTATAGATTCTTCCTGTCCAGTAAGTGACAATATGCACAAAAAATGTGAATCGCCAAAAACAAAAGAAGAACTCTGAGGAGAGAAGCGCTTCTGAAAGTGAAGATTTATTGTAAAAAAGGAGTGAAATATTGATCTGTTTCTCTCTCACACTGATTGATTACTTTTGCTTGTTGAAGTTGTGCACATGTTATTCCATCATGAGAGGGACTCGCTACATCTGTGCTGCCGTCCGGAGAATAACTTGCACTTAAATAATGACACTGACAAACTTTGAAGTGAGAATATACAGTGAAGAGTAAAAACAGGATAATTATTATTTAGACCCATGTTGCCGGATCAGAGTCAGGTCGGCGCACTATTGGTCAGTGTCGTTCCAGAGCTCCGCCCACACATGTGAGGGAATCAAAGGAGCCAGAAGATCCGGATCCTCACTGAGAAGTGTCCGTGTGTGCTCGCAGTTTGTGTAGGATGCTTAAAGACGAAATCGTGTCCAGAGACTCCAGATCCACCGAAAGAGAGTAAAATTAGCACGAAAACAATATAACGCGTTTTGTTTACTCTGATTGACAGCTGAACTCCTCCCACGTGTGAACACAGACACTATGACATACTTGTTTAAATGTCATGTGGATCTGCAGTTAATGATGCTGCTTTTTATCATTTAGTTCTCATTAGATTTAATGTTACATGCTGACTTTAGTGTAAACAACACGTCTACAGAATTTAAAGTAATTGTGACAGAGACTACTAGAGGAACATTCAGGGAACGAATGTAACAAGTCCAGCCCCATCCAACCAGGATGTTGACATCCTGAGACGGAGAGAGTTCGTTGCTTAAACAGAAGGAGCTCCGCCTCCTCATGTGTACATCATACCTGAGACCAGAAGTGTAGTCAAGACCAGACCATCCAAGACACAAACCCAAACCAGACCATCCAAGACCCAGAACAAGACCAGACCATCCAAGACACAGACCCAGACCATCCAAGACCCAGAACAAGACCAGACCAACTAAGACACAGAACAAGACTAGACCATCCAAGACACAGAACAAAACCAGGCCATCCAAGACACAGACCCAGACCATCCAAGACCCAGAACAAAACCAGGCCATCCAAGACCCAGAACAAGACCAGACCATCCAAGACACAGACTCAGACCATCCAAGACACAGAACAAGACCAGACCATCCAAGACACAGAACAAGACCAGACCATCCAAGACACAGACTCAGACCATCCAAGACACAGAACAAGACCAGACCATCCAAGACCCAGAACAAAACCAGGCCATCCAAGACACAGAACAAGACCAGACCATCCAAGACACAGAACAAGACCAGACCATCCAAGACACAGAACAAGACCAGACCATCTAAGACACAGACTCAGACCATCCAAGACACAGAACAAGACCAGACCATCCAAGACCCAGAACAAAACCAGGCCATCCAAGACACAGAACAAGACCAGACCATCCAAGACCCAGAACAAAACCAGGCCCTCCAAGACCCAGAACAAGACCAGACCATCTAAGACACAGACTCAGACCATCCAAGACACAGAACAAGACCAGACCATCCAAGACCCAGAACAAGACCAGACTATCCAAGACACAGAACAAGACCAGACCATCCAAGACCCAGAACAAGACCAGACCATCTAAGACACAGACTCAGACCATCCAAGACACAGAACAAGACCAGACCATCCAAGACCCAGAACAAAACCAGGCCATCCAAGACACAGACCCAGACCATCCAAGACCCAGAACAAAACCAGGCCATCCAAGACCCAGAACAAGACCAGACCATCTAAGACACAGACTCAGACCATCCAAGACCCAGAACAAGACCAGACCATCCAAGACACAGAACAAGACCAGACCATCCAAGACCCAGAACAAGACCAGACCATCTAAGACACAGACTCAGACCATCCAAAACCCAGAACAAGACCAGACAATCCAAGACACAGAACAAGACCAGACCATCTAAGACACAGACTCAGACCATCCAAGACCCAGAACAAGACCAGACCATCCAAGACACAGAACAAGACCAGACCATATAAGACACAGACTCAGACCATCCAAGACACAGAACAAGACCAGACCCAGACCATCCAAGACGCAGAACAAGACCAGACCATCCAAGACACAGAACAAGACCAGACCATCCAAGACACAGAACAAGACCAGACCATCCAAGACACAGAACAAGACCAGACCATCTAAGACACAGACTCAGACCATCCAAGACCCAGAACAAGACCAGACCATCCAAGACCCAGAACAAGACCAGACCATCCAAGACACAGAACAGGACCAGACCATCTAAGACACAGACTCAGACCATCCAAGACACAGAACAAGACCAGACCATCCAAGACACAAACCCAAACCAGACCATCCAAGACCCAGAACAAGACCAGACCATCCAAGACCAGACCATCCAAGACACAGAACAAGACCAGACCATCCAAGACCCAGAACAAGACCAGACCATCCAAGACCAGACCATCCAAGACCCAGAACAAGACCGGATCATCCAAGACCCAGAGCAAGACCAGACCATCTAAGATCCAGAACAAGATCAGAGCATCCAAGACCCAGAACAAGACCAGACCATCCAAGACACAGACCCAAACCAGACCATCCAAGACCCAGAACAAGACCAGACCATCCAAGACCAGACCATCCAAGACACAGAACAAGACCAGACCATCCAAGACCCAGAACAAGACCAGACCATCCAAGACCCAGAACAAGACCAGACCATCCAAGACCCAGAGCAAGACCAGACCATCTAAGACCCAGAACAAGATCAGAGCATCCAAGACCCAGAACAAGACCAGACCATCCAAGACACAGACCCAAACCAGACCATCCAAGACCCAGAACAAGACCAGACCATCCAAGACACAGACCCAGACCAAGACTTGCTGGTTCAAGAACCAGGCAGTACCACAATGATTAATTTATATTTAAAGAATCTTCTTCAAAGTTTTTAAATGCAAATTTCACCTCTACATGTTCTGACATTTTCCAGATCGCTATATAGAGAAAACAGTCCAGCTTTACAAGATGCCTTCATAACCCAAATGCCCCAAGCATTTTATTCTTCTACAGTAATAAACATAAGATTAAAAAAGTTTTATATATGTCTCCTTATTGCAGGTGTCATTATAAAAAGAAGAAAAAAATCCTAAAGGAATGTTACTAGATTGTTAATGAAATAATAGGATTTCAGCTTATCCAATAGGATCTTAATGTATCAGTGAATAATTATCTGATTGCTTTAGGATTGGTTCAAAATCATGAAAAGTTCCTTCAAGATTTTTTGCATCATAAATGAACTCTCAAAACACAGAAGGCTGATTCACGTTAACATTAAATTCATCTTTGCTAATCAAAGTTAAACAGACAGACGGAAAATTAACCTATTAAAACAACTATGCATAAACAATGTTTTTCACTGAAAATAACACTTTGCAAGAACTGATTTGCAGAAATGAGTCGGACATCCCAAAACCATGGGCAACTGAGAATTGTGTTTCATATGCGTTATTAATATAACAAAATAACAATGTTTATTTTTCAGAAATCAGAGACATGTCTGTTGAGTGCATGAATGCAACAGCCAATCAGAGGCGTTTAAGTTGCCAGCGCTGAAGAAACCTGCTCAGGGCACACTAACAGACTGAGTTCTGCTGCTGTACTCTCGCCAATGATCTCATTATAAACAACGTGTAGAAACAATGTAAATAATACATTTATTGTGCAATGTAGACAGCTTCATTGATTATAACGGGAGTTTTGTCGAGAGTGCAGAACTCAGTCAGTGAGTTCATGCTGAACTGAAGTGATTGACAGCGTCAGTGATTATAAAGGGATTGTTCTTTGCTCATTTTATGGAGTTCTTAACAAAAGTTTGTGAGGCGCATGTTCATTTAATCCAACCAGTCACACCGGAGTAAGTTTATATAAGCTGCGTCTTACCTCCGTTCTATGACTGTTCTTCCGGCATCCCTCCTCAAAACACTGAGGAACGAGACCCAGATCCAGACCAAAACACTGAGTAATGAGACCCAGATCCAGACCAAGACACTGAGGAACGAGACCCAGATCCAGACCAAAACACTGAGTAATGAGACCCAGATCCAGACCAAGACACTGAGGAACGAGACCCAGATCCAGACCAAAACACTGAGTAATGAGACCCAGATCTAGACCAAGACACTGAGGAACGAGACCCAGATCCAGACCAAGACACTGAGTAATGAGACCCAGATCTAGACCAAGACACTGAGGAACGAGACCCAGATCTAGACCAAGACACTGAGGAACGAGACCCAGATCTAGACCAAGACACTGAGGAACGAGACCCAGATCTAGACCAAGACACTGAGGAACGAGACCCAGATCTAGACCAAGACACTGAGGAACGAGACCCAGATCCAGACCAAGACACTGAGTAATGAGACCCAGATCCAGACCAAAACACTGAGTAATGAGACCCAGATCCAGACCAAGACACTGAGGAACGAGACCCAGATCTAGACCAAGACACTGAGTAATGAGACCCAGATCCAGACCAAAACACTGAGTAATGAGACCCAGATCCAGACCAAAACACTGAGTAATGAGACCCAGATCTAGACCAAGACACTGAGGAACGAGACCCAGATCTAGACCAAGACACTGAGGAACGAGACCCAGATCTAGACCAAGACACTGAGTAACGAGACCCAGATCTAGACCAAGACACTGAGGAACGAGACCCAGATCCAGACCAAGACACTGAGTAATGAGACCCAGATCCAGACCAAAACACTGAGTAATGAGACCCAGATCCAGACCAAGACACTGAGGAACGAGACCCAGATCTAGACCAAGACACTGAGTAATGAGACCCAGATCCAGACCAAAACACTGAGTAATGAGACCCAGATCCAGACCAAAACACTGAGTAATGAGACCAAGATCCAGACCAAGACACTGAGTAACGAGACCCAGATCCAGACCAAAACACTGAGTAATGAGACCCAGATCTAGACCAAGACACTGAGTAATGAGACCCAGATCTAGACCAAGACACTGAGGAACGAGACCCAGATCTAGACCAAGACACTGAGTAATGAGACCCAGATCCAGACCAAAACACTGAGTAATGAGACCCAGATCTAGACCAAGACACTGAGTAACGAGACCCAGATCTAGACCAAGACACTGAGGAACGAGACCCAGATCCAGACCAAGACACTGAGGAACGAGACCCAGATCCAGACCAAAACACTGAGTAATGAGACCCAGATCCAGACCAAGACACTGAGGAACGAGACCCAGATCTAGACCAAGACACTGAGAAACGAGACCCAGATCTAGACCAAGACACTGAGGAACGAGACCCAGATCTAGACCAAGAAACTGAGGAACGAGACCCAGATCCAGACCAAGACACTGAGGAACGAGACCCAGATCCAGACCAAAACACTGAGTAATGAGACCCAGATCCAGACCAAGACACTGAGGAACGAGACCCAGATCTAGACCAAGACACTGAGGAACGAGACCCAGATCCAGACCAAGACACTGAGTAATGAGACCCAGATCCAGACCAAAACACTGAGTAATGAGACCCAGATCCAGACCAAGACACTGAGGAACGAGACCCAGATCTAGACCAAGACACTGAGTAATGAGACCCAGATCCAGACCAAAACACTGAGTAATGAGACCCAGATCCAGACCAAAACACTGAGTAATGAGACCCAGATCTAGACCAAGACACTGAGGAACGAGACCCAGATCTAGACCAAGACACTGAGGAACGAGACCCAGATCTAGACCAAGACACTGAGTAACGAGACCCAGATCCAGACCAAGACACTGAGGAACGAGACCCAGATCCAGACCAAGACACTGAGGAACGAGACCCAGATCCAGACCAAGACACTGAGGAACGAGACCCAGATCCAGACCAAAACACTGAGTAATGAGACCCAGATCCAGACCAAAACACTGAGTAATGAGACCCAGATCTAGACCAAGACACTGAGTAACGAGACCCAGATCTAGACCAAGACACTGAGGAACGAGACCCAGATCCAGACCAAGACACTGAGGAACGAGACCCAGATCCAGACCAAAACACTAAGGAACGAGACCCAGATCCAGACCAAGACACTGAGGAACGAGACCCAGATCTAGACCAAGACACTGAGAAACGAGACCCAGATCTAGACCAAGACACTGAGGAACGAGACCCAGATCTAGACCAAGACACTGAGGAACGAGACCCAGATCCAGACCAAGACACTGAGGAACGAGACCCAGATCCAGACCAAAACACTGAGTAATGAGACCCAGATCCAGACCAAGACACTGAGGAACGAGACCCAGATCTAGACCAAGACACTGAGAAACGAGACCCAGATCCAGACCAAGACACTGAGGAACGAGACCCAGATCTAGACCAAGACACTGAGTAACGAGACCCAGATCTAGACCAAGACACTGAGGAACGAGACCCAGATCCAGACCAAGACACTGAGGAACGAGACCCAGGTCTAGACCAAGACACTGAGGAACGAGACCCAGATCTAGACCAAGACACTGAGGAACGAGACCCAGATCTAGACCAAGACACTGAGGAACGAGACCCAGATCTAGACCAAGACACTGAGGAACGAGACCCAGATCCAGACCAAGACACTGAGGAACGAGACCCAGATCCAGACCAAGACACTGAGGAACGAGACCCAGATCTAGACCAAAACACTGAGTAATGAGACCCAGGTCTAGACCAAGACACTGAGGAACGAGACCCAGATCCAGACCAAGACACTGAGGAACGAGACCCAGATCCAGACCAAGACACTGAGGAACGAGACCCAGATCCAGACAAAGACACTGAGGAACGAGACCCAGATCTAGACCAAAACACTGAGTAATGAGACCCAGATCCAGACCAAGACACTGAGGAACGAGACCCAGATCTAGACCAAGACACTGAGGAACGAGACCCAGATCTAGACCAAGACACTGAGGAACGAGACCCAGATCCAGACCAAGACAATGAGGAACGAGACCCAGATCCAGACCAAGACACTGAGTAACGAGACCCAGATCTAGACCAAGACACTGAGGAACGAGTCATTCTGGAGACTGGGCTGTTATTGGACGACTCCGGACTGCTGTACGGTGGCCCGGAGAGACACACACATGAGTTGAGCATTGAATCGCACTGTGTGAGCATCTCTCTCATTTAACACACCAGACTTATTCTGTCCTGATCATCTCATCCTTTAACCCTAATGCGAGCAGGTTAAATTACATTCTGTATTTTTATCATTATTTATTTTTCACTAATTATAAGCCAGAAACCAACACGTGTGTTCCGGAGTTTGAATGACAGTGAATCAGAGGAGGTTCTGAACGCCATCAACCCAAACGAGGGGTACATGTCAGCAGCAGTGCAGAAGCTGCAGTCAGAGAGTGACAGCAGTCTGTCTGAAGATATTCTGTATTCAGACGGGAAGCATGAACAGTCCGTCTATCAGGTGGTGTATGACATCAGCAGTCTGCCATTACATCACAGCAAGAGCACCTGCTCAGACGAGTAGAGGTCTCAGATGTTGCTGTCGGAGTCAGTGTGGTGAAGGAGCTGGTGTCATCTGTAAAATGGAGAATGTTTCTTCTGACAACACGCAACAAATGCACAACCAGGACGGCTTTCTGATACAGTTTTCTTTAAAGGGATAATTCACAGAAAAATAAAAATTCTGTCATCATTTACTCACCCTCATGTCGTTTTTGTGTCTATTGGTATGTCATTGATGTTTGAACTCTTCTCAGGTTTATCCTGAACTTCAGCTGACAGATGAGGAGCAGAAGCTGCTGGATCACAAGGGAATTTCACTGCCCAATAATCATTGTGCCATTGACCAAGGTGGCACTCCTCGTGTGTGTTTGTGTGTGTGTTTGTCTGTACAGTGTGTGTGTGTGTGTTGTGAGTAATAAAGCACTGAAGGGAGTGTGTTTAAATCTCTCAGGCCGAAGAGAGAATCCTGAAGAAAGTAAGAAGGAGAATCCGTAACAAACTCTCAGCGCAGGACAGTCGCAGGAGGAAGAAAGAGTATATCGATGGACTGGAGAGCAGGTGAGATTAAACTGAGACGATTCTGTGCATTCATAATGCAAACTTCAAATACACACAGTTAATTTTATATCTGCAATTTAATACACATAGAAATGATGAGCTGTTCGCATTTATACTAACTGTGCTTTTTAAATAACTCGAGACTGCTATTCTGTGACATTGATGGACGAATATAAGTGGACAGAACGTGCCTGTTTCAAACAAGCTCTGGTCAGTCCATCTGTTCATAAGTCTTAGCTTGTTTTACACAAACATAGTGTGACGAGGAGGAGGGCAGGGCCGTTAGGACACAAGGCTGGCCCTGAATCGGGCTAATAAGCCGGGAGGGGGATAAAGACGAGCCGGAGGCGCCAGTTCGAGAGACAGAGAGAGAGACGCTCACAGCCGTGCTGCATGTGTGTCTGTTTGTTTTTGTTTTATGTTGTTTTAAGTTCATTTTTATCATTAAACCTTTATGTTGACTGTTCAGCCGGTTCCCGCTGCCTCTTTGCCCATCCTTATACTGTTACAGTGGTGCCGAAACCCGGGAGGGAGGAGGGATGCGCTGTCACAGAGTCCTCACCGCTGCCATCTGCCAGGGGAGCAGCCACAGCCGTTTGCCTGGGGACGGAGGGGTCGCTGCCGGCCACCGAGAGCCGGAGGAACCGCTGCCATCTGCCAAAGAAAGGGAGGAGCCAGGGGAGGAGCAAGCTGGCTTCCTCCAGAGGGCGGAGGAGTGGTTGAGGACCGGGCGACAGTGTGTCCAGGAGCTGGCGAGCAAGTTCTCCTCTCTCTCTGCGTGTCTCTCGCTCTCCCTCAATCTCAATCCCATTGAAAATTCATGGTGGAAATTGAAAAAAATTGGTCCATGACACGGCTCCATCCTGCAAAGCTGATCTGTCAACTGCTCTTGGAGAAAGTTGCTTTTCATTAGTGAAGTCCATGCCTCAAAGAATTCAGGCCATCATAAAAGCCAGAGGAGGAGCAACAAAGTGATTTTTTCTTTTTGTTAATGATTCCATCATTTTTTCCCTCTACTTGATCTGGAAAAATATATGCCATTAATTAAAATAATGTAATTTAATTAGTTTCAGGGATGTTTCACGATGCCAGAATGTTCAGCTATTAAATGAAAATGGCTTTGTGTCGTATCTGTGATTTGTTTATTTGCTATGAAGTAAAAGATCTGGGTGAACTTCCTCCAAGTGTGGTGATTGCATGATTTTTGGCAGGGGTTGTAGGAAGTGATCAGGTCATAGAGTGTTTGAGTTTGTTTCTCTCAGCTGCATAACCTGCAGTCTCTGATCAAGCAGACGGCCATTAAAGCTGCGCAGACGAGCATGTGCATCATGGTCAGATAAGATCATTTACTGCGCAGCTCATTAATAATTATCACAGTAATCTTTTATTTCCAGCTGTGTCTTTAACAAGTCTTTCTCTTTCTTAGATTCTCATCTTCTCTCTGGGTTTGATCATCTTCCTGAGTTACAGTCCGTTCAGCTGATGTTCTCAATCACAAGAGGACACGTACAGTTCGTCAGCCGCTGAGAAAATATTATGTTAAAATGAGAAATGTGCTATCATAATTAGAATACCTGAGACAGCATGAAACCGCGTTCATGAGTCATCACTGTAACGAGTGAAACAGGATATTCAATGTAAAATACAATTGGGATGGGACGTGATTTTATCCATCAGGAATAGAGCGCAAAAGTCTGGTTTCTCTATTGGCGAATTGATTTTTAACAAATTAAGCACATTTTGATAGTGTAATTCCTGGTACAGAACTACACTACCCATAATCCTGAAGAGAAATATCCACCAATCAGAGAGAATCACATCAAAAGAGCTCCGCCCACTCGTATGCAATGTTATTATCATTAACGAAAACAATTACTAGCACGAAACTAGCACAATCTTTTTGGTAACATTTTACAATTCATTTTGTTTACATTACTTAATGGATTAGGTATCATGAACTATATATTTTCACAGCATTTATTCATCTTAGGTCATATTAATTTATAAAAATACAATTGTTCGTTGTTCATAGTGTATTAGCTAATGTTAACGAGCACAATTTTTGAAATTAACATTGACAGCATTTATTAATCTTGGTTAAAGTATTTTTTATTGTGTTCATGTTTACTAATATAGTCAACTAATGTTAACAAATTGAAGTGTTACTATTTTTTTTATAGCATTTATGAATCTTGGTTAATGGTAATTTTTTTTTCTTTTTTTTGGGGGGGGGGGGGATTTTTCCCCTTTTTCTCCCAGTTTGGAATGCCCAATTCCCAATGCGCTCTAAGTCCTTCGTGGTCGCATAGTGATTTGCCTCAGTCCGGGTGGCAGAGGACGAATCTCAGTTGCCTCCGCGTGCGTCTGAGACAGTCAACCCACGCATCTTATCACATGGCTTTGTTGAGCGCGTTGCCACGGAGACATAGGGCGTGTGGAGGCTTCCATGCTCAATTCACCATGCGCCCCACCGAGAACAAACCACATTATAGGGACCACGAGGAGGTTACCCCATGTGACTCTACCCTCCCTAGCAACTGGGCCAATTTGGTTGCTTAGGAGACCTGGCTGGAGTCACTCAGCACACCCTGGGATTCGAACTCACGACTCCAGTACTCGGATTGAGGCGAGTCACTACGCCACCACGAGGACTTAGAGCACATTGGGAATTCCAAATTGGGAAGAAAAGGGGAGAATCAATAAATTATTTATGAAATATATATTATATGGATAATATTTATGAAATATTTTAACTTGAAACGGGCCAAATTTGACCTGAACACAATAGGAGGGTTAATGTGTGTTAACAGAATATTGAAATGGGGAACTTAGGACCCTGGGAACATAGATACGCTCCCACTCCAACCATTTGATAAGTTCCCTCAAGTGTAGGCCTAGTATACTGAGGTCCATACACCAGTGCTAGGGAACAGAAAACCCCTTTGACAAGTTCCCACAATAGCCCATGTCATATTAAGCAAATACAGAGCTGGGGAACATGTTTTTCAGGTTCCCATTATGTGCAACATAGAACTGGGGAACATAGGACGCTTGGTCATGTGTTCATTATGTGCCATATAAATCTAGGGAACATAGGACCCTGGAAACATTGGAATGACTCCATTTCAGTACACCTCCTATCAGAAGCTAACTAGCTAAAGGCTTGACATCATTTTCTGGAATCTTCCAAGCTGCTTAAAGGCACAGTTAACTTAGTGTATGTAAACTTCTGACCCACTGGAATTGTGATATAGTCAATTAAAAGTGAAACAATCTGTCTGTAAACAATCGTTGGAAAAATTACTCGTGTCATGCACAAAGTAGATGTCTTAAACGACTTGCCAAAACAATAGTTTGCTAATATTAAATCTGTGGTTAAAAAATTAGTTTTAATGACTTTAATCGAAGTGTATATAAACTTCTGACTTCAACTGTAATTTTTCGTCCCGTGAATGCGCTTGGGGTCAGCGGGTCATGGCGGGAGAAATGACGTGTGCGCGCACGCATCACCGGAAGTTCGAGAGTTCTTGGAGCGTCAAACGAACGTCGGGACGGATTTTCTGTGGGATAAACGAACTGGCGTCGCTGCAAAAGCGGTAAATGCTTTAATAATTGTCCTGTTGTTCACGGTGAGGTGCATCTGGCGGTGGTTTATCTGTTTGGTCGATGTGCTGAACGCGAGAACCTCAGAACAAACAACAACAACAACAACAGGAACAGGAACAGCGCGAGGAGACTGTACACACTCTTTATTATCTGCTGTGCCAGATATATACAGATCTCAAATGTTATTTTTTAATTACTATGTTTTTAATATGTAGTAACAGCTGAACATAATACAGCTTATAACTCAATGACAGTAAAACTGTGGCATATGATATAAAACATTACTGATTGGTTTATAAGTTTCAGCCCATTCTAACTGATGCTATCACAAGTTATTTTCACAGTTTGACTAAACCTTACTATGTTAGCCAGCTAGATGATGTTAATTTAGTAACATATTTAAATGAGCAGCATTTGCAAAGCAACCAAGCTCAATACATGACAGAAAACCAAATGTTTATGTTTGCAAAGCATAAAAACATGAGTACAGTATCATATATGTCAGATGTAGTGACAACACAAGGATGAATAGTAAAAAGAAAACTCCAAAAGTAGATAAAAAACTAAGTGCATATATGATTTAGGAAGGTATTGAAGTATAAATGATACATGACACAGTTGTGCACATTAGTAGTGATGATGTATATATGTTTTGAATGTGTAGATGCCTCACTCTCGGCGATACCCATCATTAGAGAGAAGCCGGAGTCATCGTGTTCGGTACCAAAGCCGCAGACACCGGTGGAGACGACGCAGTCGCTCGACATCATCCAGCAGACAGCGAGACAGAAGCAGGAGTCACGGAGAGAGGAGAGGAGCGGGACGCAGGAGGGACGACAGGAGGTATCAGACAAACATTTATACATGGTCAACTGGTCATCCACCAACTGACTTCTCTGTAGCGGTGGTGCTTTAGAGGAGATAAATTAAGAGACACGACTTGTGTCTTTAAATTCTTACACTTTAACCTCCTAAAACCCGTGCATGACTGCTGTGTGCGTTTTCCATTTCTCTTTTTGAATTGTAACTAATAACACCTAATAAACATGCAAAAAAAAATAATTAGTTTTCCTAAAAATTAATGTCCATGTATGTGGACATCATGTTTATCAGCACGCTGATGCTCGAAAAATGAACACATTTTTTTAAAGCAGCATATCAAATGAAACTAGAGACTCTCCTCTTTACAACCAAACAGGTTTCAATGAAAAAAACGTAAAGAGATTTTATAGCGATGCCAAAATACAACGTCCACGCATGTGGACACGGTCGCATGAGGTTAAAGCAACAAAGACTGCTATTTTTTCCATTCTGTTTGTTTTTGAAATCAAGAATGTGTCTAATGTGAATGACATCTAATGAATTAATCTGATTTGGCTAACTTCACACTAGGGCTGTCAAATAAAAATTCAAAATTTGAATATTCCTCGAATTTAAGAAAAATATGCACATTCGAATGCTAAAACTGTGTATTCCAGCGCTAATAAAGGCGAGACACAGCACAACAAATGCAGTTTAACAGAAAGCAGGTGTCTCCGTATGCTTTTAAAGTTCTTTTTAATTAGACACATCATCTAAAAAACAGCGCTTCTGCACGAGACGCTGAATAAACAAAAACAAAGGGAAACAAAGATGTTCCACTAGCGCACGTTTACATAGAAAAACAAATGGATGTTGCAAAAGCGTTCGGTTAGTGAACAGCCCCTTACAGATGGTGGAGGTCTTTGGCCGTTGCGTCTTGCTCTCTAATAAGCGTTTCTCAGATTATGGAGTTGTTTAGATGCTTTGTCAGGAAAGATGTTCAAATTGGAAACGTGTGTCTAAGATCCTGGTGTTCGGTTCCAGTCTGTTGTGTTTCGTCTGATTGAACAGCCCCTGACCTGTGCTCATAGTCTGAGCCGCTTCACCTCCGAGTTCAGCCGAATACCTCTGCTATCTGTGAATATTGCTACTCTACATACAACTGTACTGAATAAAACACAATGTGCTATTTCACTGTTATTATGAAGCTTGAGTTTGGAGTAGTAGGGATCAGTGCGTGTAACACCATGTGAACTGTCTATTGAAGCGTTTCACCCCTCATTTTACATTTTACTTCACGTTTGAGAATATGGACCGACTAAAACTTTTTATTTATTTATTTTATGCATATTAGTTGAAAATGAAATGCTCTTTTTTAACAGCCAGGAATGTTCTTTGCAATAATATAATGGTGCTGTTTGGTTTATGTATTTATTGCGCCCTCTGGTGGACTAAGGAAACAACGTCAATTTAAAAATAAGCTGACTTTAAAATTAGAATATTATTAGAATCAGAATGAGCTTTATTGCCAAGTGTTCTCAGACACAAGGAATGTTTTTGGTGATATAAGAAAGAAGTGTACACAGAGCATTACAATGAGACACAGAATATAAAACAAGGTAAGAGTAAACTGATTGAGAAAGAGTGACAAACAAACATGACAAACAAACAAAAGTAACAAACGCTAGAGAGCTCCACACCGAAGCAGCCATCAGTCACCCTCATGTTGTTTCAAACCCGCATGAATTTTGAAAACATTTAAGGTAAAAAATTGAGTTTAGTTTCTCTGCTCAATTGACAGCCTGATAACTAGTAAATTATGAAAATATGTGGTTTGCTCACACTAAAAAAAAAAAAAAGACCGTTAGCCTATTTTATTTTAGATTTACATATTTCAATTTCATAACAAAATTCTCTCAAATTGAACTGTGTAATGTTTAACAATTAAATTAATCAAACATAAAATATTTAGCCTTTTTTTTTATTAAATATGACTCAGTTCAGTTTAATAACATTGTTATGAAATTTAAATGCGTAAATCTTAAAATTTAAGTCAGAGTGACGTTAATTTTACAGTTTTTGTTTTAGTCATAATTTTTATCTTTTGAAGAAAATGTCCTTTAAATTTAGTCAATATTTTAACGTCATATTTATTATTTTTTGTCAGTTTTACTCTGACTAAATGGCATGTAGTTTTAGTTGACAAAAGTAATATAAAACAATAATTTTTGTTGATAATAATGTGCAAAATTACTTAATGTGTCAGACCAAACTTTAGCCAAATATTCAAAAAAAAAAATTATAAACTAGACAATTCTTTTTTTTTTTTTCTCCCCAATTTGGAACGCCCAATTCCCAATGTGCTCTAAGTCCTCGTGGTGGCGTAGTGACTCGCCTCAATCCGGGTGGCGGAGGACGAATCTCAGTTGCCTCCACATCTGAGACCGTCAATCTGTGCATCTTATCACGTGGCTTGTTGAGCGCGTTACCATGGAGACGTATCGTGTGTGGAGGCTTCACGCTATTCTCCACGGCATCCACGCACAACTCATCACACCGAGAGCGAGAACCACATTATAGCGACCACGAGGAGGTTACCCCATGTGACTCCACATTCCCTAGTAACCGGGCCAATTTGGTTGCTAAGGAGACCTGGCTGGAGTCACTCAGCACGCCCTGTAAACTAGACAATTCTTGAAACATTTATCAAACATGTTAAAACATTTTAAAGTTTAAAATGTCAGATGAGCAATATGAAAACTGTGCTCCTGAAATAAATGCATATAATGAATATACTGACGTATGAGCTACTTTTACTTTTAGAAGTGATGTTCCTCATGTATAGACAGTTTAGGAGATTGTGTTACTTGTAGTGTGTTTTTAAGGAAACGACATTCTGACTAAGACGTAACTTAGTTCACCTGTTCATTGTCTGTGCAGATGTAAGTTGTAATATTACATATATGTTGTGGATATAGTGATTAATATCACATAAAATTAACCTCGGGCTTGTCAGTAAGGACTACCCGATGGCCCAGGGCAAGTGTGAGAGAGATTCGGGCCAGTGCTGCATTTATAACGCAAGCAGACAACAAGCGAGATAGCACAAAAATTACACCAGGCAGAAACGAGCGAGCGCATTATATATTGAGCACGCTGAGGTACAGTCGTGTAAGCGTGCAGACAGACGAGCACTGAGCGCACTATCCTAGAACTGTCCTCGCTCCGTTCCAAGTGTCTTAGCAGAATCCATTTCCAGTGGGTTGATTTTAATGATCCCCATTCCATGTTCACAGTGCGGGAAATTCCCACATGTTTTTGTTTTAATATGTTGGTAAAAATGAGTAATCCACACATAAGAACACAAGAATTAAATAGTTTCTTTCTGTTGGACTGTAAATCAACTTTCTCTTAGAAACGCTGTTTAGGGGCGACAGAGCGCTAGTTTTGTTTCCACAGTAAAATAAGTGCTTTTTCTGTCTAATTTCATGTTAATATCCACATTCTTCAGTCATAGATTAGGCCTGATACAGTATCTACCTACTGTATATTACACGTCACAGCTGATTTAGTAGCAAGTTCTCCTTTCTCAGGAATTCATGTTTATTACATTCAGCCAGAAATCAAATCTGTAACACAGTAACAACACTACACATGGCCCAAAAGATCACAGCATGACTAAACAGTGACAGAAAACACATTATCTGCTTCGCTGAACTCTTTACTGAAAAACACGTGTAAATGGTTATATCATGCATTTATTAATTTATATTTGTAAAGTGCTTATATAGAGTATATTAAGGCATAAAGCTGTAATTTACAGCTATCTTGCAAATTATAAATCTGATATAATTTTGGGGGAATTATCTTAAAAATGTAATATACTTTAAATAAAAGAATTATTTGGCTTCGGACGCATTTTTTTTAAAGCCATGATTGTAAAAACACCCATTTTTGTGTGTCAATAAAAATAAAACATCTGAACTAGATTTATTGATTAACCTCTTCAACTCAACTGGGCGGGTCCAAAACGGGGCGCTATGTCACAAAATAAGTTTATGCTTAAAATGTCTCCGAATACATAAGTCAGGCATATGAGGTATCGTTTGAAAGCTTAGAATCTGAACTTAACATAGATAACATCACTTCGGTATCTATGTTACTTAAAATAACACAATAAAGCCTCAAAACATTCACATCTCACATCAGCGCCACCTAGAGGTCATGTGGTAGAAATAATTAAATCTCTCATTCTCAGGAACATGACTGTACAGTTTATTTTGTTAGCAGTTGTTAACAGTTTATTATTAATACCACAGATCGAAAGATTTTCAAAAGAATCACAAATACAAACATCTCTTATGATAACTGCTGCTGTAAGCCTCAAATAGCTAAAAACTGCGTATCTGCTTTTACCTAAGGCAGTTTTCTTAAAAATGTAGCCATTTTTTATTTGTCTGGGAGCTTGCTTGGCTGAATAATCCAATGTTACACTGCCTGGCCAAAAAAAAAGTCACATACTCTAATATTTCGTTGGACCGCCTTTAGCTTTGATTACGGTGCGCATCCATCGTAGCATTGTTTCGACAACCTTATGCAACGTCACAACATTTATTTCCATCCAGAGTTGCATTAATGTTTGGCCGAGGTCTTGTATTGACACCTAGATTGAGCTTGTAGTCCACTCAGAGGCCGAGATATTCAATGAAATAATGAGGGTGGTGCTTGAACTGAACATTAGACTGAATGTCTATGGACGAGCACATCTGTGAGGGATAAAATGTGTTAGAGCGCCACCTACATTTCAGATCGCATTTTGTGTTTGAAGAGGATAGAGGGAAAATAATTTTTTCTAGTTCTTACTGCCATCTAGTTATTTGGAGGTAGACGGAGTGAACAGAACCAGAATTACATGCTTGTTAAGTTAGGACAAAAAAAAAATACAATATTAAAAAAATATTCAATTCATCATAAGATTGTAAACATAGACAATATTATTTATAAATAATTGGTGTGTGTATGGGGGGGGGGGGGGGGGGGGGTTAGTTTTTAAAAAATGAGTTCAATTTTGAGCAATTAGTCCACAGTATGTGTAAATGCTTTTAAATTTGAGTGTGAAAAACAGTGTTAGTGTATTGTTAATATCTTGCAGTATTATTTGGTTCTTGTAATATTTCTGTATGTTTTAATGACCAGCAGACGTCACTGTCATGATGAGCGGGAAGAGTTTGGGGATCATGAAAGAGATTCCTCCATTACGGACAGATTCCTCAGACACACAGACTTCACCTGCCGTTCCCATCAGTACCGTCCGGAGCGGAGAAGTAGCCGACACAAACACAGACGCCACAGAACAAGAACAAGATCGAGAACGTGCTCTTACAGTCAGAGTCGGTCCTTCTCGTCTGTGAGTACAGCACAGTTTCACACATTCAGTAAGATAACAAACAGTTTCAAATCAACGTTTACCCTGTTTATTTTCCTAATACACACTCCGGGTTTTATTTGGCATGATTAATCAGTGCACGTTATTCTAAAGTGTAATAACTCGCTCCACCTCTGAAACGACTTTCATTTTTGGCTGACGACACCTCGACATCATCAAACAGTATGAATGAGGCTTAGAAAATACACAAACACACAGAGGCAAACACATTTCAGTGTGTGTGTGTGTGTGTGTGTGTGTGTTTAGCAGACCTTTATGTATAAGAAAGTGTGAATTGCTTAAAGGAATAGTTCACCCAAATATTATAATTCTCTCATGATTTACCCACATATAACTCTACAGAACACAAATGAAGATATTTTCATAGATGTATATTGTGTTTATATTCATACGATACAAGTCAATGGGGTCCAACACTTAAGGACATAGAGGGATCATATGACTCTATAACTCTTGACATCTGCAATCTCTTTGGCACGATCATGATTTGAAGCTCGTGCTACACACATGCACAGAGGCAGTATCATTTTTGGGCAAACTTTTCCTTTAAGAATACATTAACACATTCATGAAGCATCTGTTTAGTGAATAATGAACGGGGTGTGATGTCATTTAGAACAAAAACTGGCCAAAAAGAAGGTGTTTTTGCATTAGTTTCGGTGGTTCATAACAGCCCGACTGGCTGCTAAACACCTTCTTACTGCCATTGGTCCACGTCATCTGTAGGTGTGACCTGAAGCTCCACCTACTTTTCGGCGACAACTAATTTTATGTTGTTCAGTCAGTCAACACGAAGACACCGGCGTGCAGAGTTATTAGCGAGCTGGTGCAAATTTACCTACATCAGTATGATCGTTCGCATAGAGACATTTTCCAAGAACATGTCATGCATTATTTTGTTTATATAGTCTACAAAAGGAATCAAATCTACTCAAATACTCTTAAGTGCTCATTCACTCTTGTTTTATATGCTGCTTCACATCGTGCCATCTGCAGCGAATGCCAAAGTAACATACGCCTCTCTTATCATCATTCTTTTGTCTGTATTTTGCCCATTATTACTTTGTTATACACCCATCTTTGCAGTAGTATCAGTGTCATCATAAATTACAATAACAGAGTAATTGCCGCATATTATGGCCACGTATAAAACATTATCTACTGCATATATATTACTTTAAATCATCATCGAGTGGTTAAAACAGCTTCTTTTACTGACCTCATGTGAATTCTACTCATAGAATGAGACAAAGTCATTAATAACACATTTTAATGTCACATTAGTTAAGATTTTACATGTAGCGTCCTCATATTTAAACGATCCTCTAAACGCCTCCCACAGCGGTGTGACGGGTGTCTGAATGTTCACAAACAGTATACCGTTTCTCGACTGTTTAGAACTTCTTCTTACCCCTGAACGAAGAACGAAGAGGAACTTCTCTGGAAGTGTATAGAAGAAGTGTCTTCAGTGTGTGTAAAATTGAAAACTGAAAGTAGAATTGCTGTAGAAGTAGCTCAGAATGTGTGTTTGTATCTGTATTTTTTACAGTGTGTGTTAGGTGTGCATAAGTGTGTGTGTGTCTGTGTGTGTGTGTCTGTGTGTGTATCTCGGGGTTAAGTGTGTTTGTGTGTGTAATAAGATCCCTCGTCTTGGCGCTTCAAACTTTTCGATTGGTGTCTCAGGATTTTCCCTGGGGGCCGTGAGGAGCGTTTAAAATTAGCCTCATACACACACACACACACACACACACACACACACACCTTGAGAAACACTCTGTATCTCTCTTTCACTCTCTCTCTCTTCTTTCAACGTTTCTTCTGTTCTTACGCTGTCTCTGGTGTAAATGTGTGTGTTTTACCGTGGTAATTATGGGTAAGACAGAGTTTCACTCTGTGTTTAAGAACATCCTGGACTGTCTCTGCCTGTGTGTGAGTACACTTCTCTGTGTGTGTGTGTGTGTGTGTGTGTGTGTGTGTGTGTTTGTGTGTTTACTGAGTTGTACTTTAGAAAGAAAATTGTCCTCGGTCTGTAGTGAGCTACATCTGATACTTTCATTAAAAGTAAACATTATTTAGACATAAAGCAAATGCTTTTATTAGGGTTTGGGTTAGTCTGTTGTCATTATTATTAAATGTGTTATTAAAAGCACAAGGTGCCTGTGGTATGTCCTCATTTAAAGAGCTTGATAAACGAGTGTTTGTGTTGGTGTGTGTTCACTATTTGACCTCATTCCCGAGTGTCTACAGGGGCCATGGTCAGTCAATCTCTCTGTCCTCAACAAGCTGTGGCATTCAAATTAAAGGAATATTGACAGCCTAATGTCTAACATCTTCTCTGTGCTGTTGATTTATCACTGACAGTCATTTCAGATCATCCTTAAGTTTGTAATTGTGTTTACAGTAATGCACTCAGTCTGGGTCATTCCATGTCAACTCAACCAGAGGTCCACAGCTCAAAAGTTTTGATTTGATCATTTGTTTTCTGGTGAATGAAATACATAAAGCCAAAATATTAAATGCCATGGATGAATATTTACTGAGTAATCCACTATTTTGTTGAGGGGGGTCAAAATGGCAATTTTCACCTATGATTTTTGAGCAAAACCACATATTAAAAAAATTACCTTAGAAGGGTGTCAGCATCATGATTTTATTTTTGCACAGAGATTGGTAGATCTGTTTGACAGATCTCTTGCTACTTTCTTTAAAGGAGGAAGCGGGAGCCGGATAAACGATCCAACGTCTTTATTTTCCACTTTTCAGTGTAACCAATATTTGCTTTTCAACACAACATAAATAATGGCACACCCAATCACTGCTGCGTGCGTCTCTCTCTCCCCCTCCGGCAGTCTGGATCGCCCTTTAAATCACTCTCCGCTCTCACTGCGGCCTCGCTTTCCACAGACATTGCTCGGCCACGCCCCCATCACCACATACCCCCATCGCTCGACTCAGGCCGGGGACTAATTACTCCCCCCCCCCCCACACCATTTCTGGAGAGAAAATCCGCAACAGCTAGGCTGGTGAGCTACATACCAATGGGTGGTCCGCGCGTTGGCATCCTTCATGCAATGGAACCACTGGAGTGGGGTGTGGTCCAAACAGAGTGTGAAAGCACGCCCCAAGAGATAGTACTGGAGGGTGAGGAGCTCCCACTTGATGGCCAATCACTCCTCCTCCATGGTGCTGTACTTAGTCTCTCTCATCGAGAGCTTATGACTAATGTACAGCCCGGGACGCTCCTCCACCTCCACCATCTGGGACAGTACCGCTCCCAACCCTCTGTCTGATGCATCCATCTGCAAGATAAAAGGGAGAGTGAAGTCAGGAGAGTGCAATAACAGTCCACCACACAGTGTAGCCTTCATGTGTGAACGCCTGCTGAGACTGCTCTGTCCACTGGACCGGATCTGGTGCCCCCTTTTTAGTAAGATCAGTCATCGGTCTGGTGATGGTTGAATAGTTAGGCACAAACCTACAATAATAGCCAGCCAGCCCCAGGAAATGTCTCACCTCCTTTTTGGTCTTAGATCTTGGCAGGCTGCAATCGCTGTGGTCTTATCAGTTTGCGGCTACACCTGTCCATGACCCAAATGGAAGCCCAGATACTGTACTTCCACGCATCCAGTTGCACACTTCGTAGGATTTGCTGTGAGTCCCGCCCATCTCATCGACTTCAGGTTAGCCCTCAGATGCTGCAGGTGCCACTGCCAATTATTACTGTAAATAATTATGTCATCCAGGTAGGCAGCAGCTTAAGCGACATGAGGATTCTGTTCATGAGCCGCTGAAACGTAGCCAGGGCCCTGAAAAAACCAAAAGGAAGGGTGACAAATTGATGTAAGCCAAACGGTGTGGAAAATGTTGTTTTTTTCACAGGACATGGGAGTTAAGGGGATCTGCCAATATCCCTTTGTCAAATCCAGTGTAGAATAAAAGCAAACCACGCCTAACCAATCGAGCTGTTCATCAAAATGAGTCATTGGGTACGCATCAAACTTAGACACCGCATTGACTTTTCTATAATCCACACAGAACTGGACTGAGCCGTCACTCTTGGGAACCAACACCATCGGGTTGGCCCAGTCATTGTGGGATTCTTCTATTACCCCCATATCCAGCATGGCCTTTAATTCGTCCCGAATTGACTTGTGACGGTGAGAAGTGGTCTCCGCAAGTGACCGGGGTGACTCGATCGGTGGCTTTCAAGTTCACCTCCGGTCCGAGCTCCTCCCTCTCTGGAACCACCATCGCCAATGTCACATCAAAGAGATTGTGGTGGTAAATCTGACGTGCTCCACCTCTATCCGTTCATTTAACCTCGTAATAGATTTCCCCGACTCGCCGTGTGACCTCAAAGGGTCCTTGCCACTTGGCGAGTAATTTATAGCTTGATGTGGTGTGTAATACAAGAACTTTATCTCCTGGTGCAAATTCCCATAGCCAAGTACCCCTATTATACAGCCGGCTTTGACGTTCTTTAGCCTGGAACAAATTCTCCTGTATTAATTGTCCCAGTGTGTGGAGTTTTGCTCTCAGGTCAAGAACATATTGAATTTAGTTTTTGCTGTTTGAAGGTCCCTCCCAATTTTCCCATAGGACATTGAGCATGCCACGCAGTCGACGCTTGTACAATCATTTGAATGGAGAGAACCCAGTGGAGGCTTGCGGGACCTCTCGTACTGCAAACAATAGGGGCTCGAGCCACTTGTCCCAATTTCGAGCGTCTTCGTGCACAAACTTACGGATCATATTCTTTAGTGTCTGAATAAATCGTTCAACCAAGCAGTCCGTTTGGGGGTGGTAAATGCTGGTTCAAATCGATTTAATCCACAATCATTCATACAGTTCACGTAGTGTATGTGACGTAAACGTTGTGCCTTGATCATTGAGGATTTCTTTCGGAATCCCCACTCGGGAGATTATTCTGAAGAGTACCTCCGCAACACTACGTGCTGAGATGTTGAGCAGAGGCACTGCTTCCAGATATCACATTGCATAGACCACCAGAACCAACATAAAGCATTGCCCGCATGCCTTCCGCTCTAATGACCCGACGAGATCCATGCCAATTCGTTCGATGCAGACCTTGATCAATGGAAGTGAGCACAATGGCGCTCTTGAGGTGGCCGGCGGATTCACCAGCTGACATTCACGGCATGCCACACACCATCTGTGAACATCCCCTTGAATGTTCTGCCAATAGAAACAGGCCATTAGATGGTTCAGTGTTTTTTTTTTCTGCCTCAAGTAACCTGCCATCGGATCATAATGAGCCATCTGGAACAACATTTCCCGACGTCTCTTCGGTAATAACAGTTGGGTTGTATCTTCCTTTGTTTGAGCATCCTGTGTCACTTGATACAACTGATCCTTGATAATCGAAAAATATGTATATGTGAGTGCAATATCTGGCTGGAGGTGTTGACCATCAATCACTTTCATTTGATCAAACGCGTGCCTAAGGGTCTCACATCTGCTCCAGAGGGAAATCCCCTGCAGGGAATCCTCTAAGGGCCAGTGAAGCCGAAACTTCACCCTACCTTACATAATCCTGACGCAGATCTGACGTAGATGGCCCCAGCTCCGCCTCCCCAACCAGTGAATCGCAAACCACACACAGAGACTTTGTTACAGGACCCATCCACACAAAATTCCCTCAATAAAGTGGTAAATGTCAGCCAATTCGTACCCAAGATTAGTGGATGTGTGAGGCGGGGACAAACCGCAACCTCTACACTATGCTTTTGTCCCCGAAATTGAATGATAACCATCACTTACGGGTAATTGTGAATATCCCCATGCACACACTTAACCTTCACCCGCCGGCTTGTATCCAAAGCCTTCGATTGAATCAAGCTTTGGTGAATGGAGGTTTGATTACTACCTGAATCCACCAAGGCTTGATATGTACCCTCCTTTATACTCGCAGGTATCCTGTATGCTCCTGCTCGAACGGGGGCAGCCTGTGGTGCGTGGGGGAGCCGTACCAGTGTCTCCACCTCCATCATGGGGCATCGGTCCTGGAAATGCCCAGGTTCCCTGCAGCTCCAGCAGAATGGCCCAGACTCCACGTCCACACCCGTGGCAGCGGATTCACCAGCCTGTGGGGGAGAGTGGAGTGGATTAGGAGAAGCCAGCAGGATGAACGGCCCATGGAACTGGGGAACCAGTTTTGGGACAGGAATTCCCCATTTCCGGGGAACATGAACAGGATGAGGAGATGGAGAGGGGGTGAGAGGAGAGTGAGAGAGAGAGAGAGAGAGAGAGGAGGGCTCGCCAGCTCCCGAATACACCACCAAATGGTCCTCAGCCAGCTGGATTGCCTCCGTCAGCGATGCTGGGTGATGGCACTAGACCCACTCTGCCGTCCCTTTCGGTAGCCTGCTGACGAACTGTTCCAGTACCACAAGATCAATAACAGCTCCGGCATCACGATCCTCTGCTAGTACCTACCTTCGACAGGCATCACGGAGATGTTGGCAAAAGGCTAATGGACGACCACATTCGCTGAACGGCAGGGTACGGAAGCGTTGCCGGTGTTGCTCCGGATTGCAGCCGACCCGCTACAGGATGGCCCACTTTAGGTCTGCGTACTCCAGGATACTTGCGACTGGCAGTTGTTGGGCCGCAAGCTGTGCTTGGTCAGACAGCAAGGGCAGCAAGAAGTATTAAAGATATTTAAATATCCTTTTAGATTCTGGTTCAGAACAAACATTTCTTTTGGTTTCTTCATTTATAAGACCCTATATGTTTCAGTCTCAGAGATATGGGGATTGTTGAATTTGACCCATTTTCAATGGTCGAAAACCAAATGTGGGTCACTTTGTATAAAGCTGATACTTATTTTATTGAAAGAGGAATGTCTGAAGAACAAATAATGCTGAAAAAAGCCCTCCAAAAAGGCCAGATACCTGCCCCATCTCCTGATGAACATATCCATGTTGCCTAGTCTTCTTATGACAACTCTTCCCAAGCTGCCACCCTGCCCATCTCCTCACACCACTCACGAAACGAGGGGGCTCCAGCTGACTTCCATCCTCTTAGGATAACCTGTCTGCCCACCATAACACCAGCCAGGATCCAACTCTTCATGTACTTGTCTCCTACATCGATGACCGCCCCGTCACCCAAAATACAGAGCCTGGGGCAAAAGGAGATCCGAGTACCCAATATGGTGGCCATAAAATTCTGGACCTTCAACCAGAACTCCTGTATCTTACGACACCCCAAAAAAACATGGGTGGTGTCTCCATCTTCTAAATGGCATCGCCAGCAGGTGGGTGTGTCCTTAAGACCAAGCCTATACAATTTAGAAGGGGTCCAATAAAATGTATGTAGAATCTTAAATTGCGTAAGGCGCACCCTTGCATCTCTAGATGCAGACTTGACATTTTTAAGAATCCTAGCCCACACTCCCTCCTCCAAAAACAAATTTAAATCTTCCTCCCATAATCTTTTGAGGGAATTTAAAGCTCCGTCCCCCAGACTCTGAATTAGCAGGGAGTAATACACTGATGCCTCATGACCTTTTCCAAAAGCTGTAATCACCTCTCCCAAAGTATCTGCCACTCTTGGGGGCGCCACTCCCAAAAACAGTGCAGAGTAGGTGGCGCAGCTGTAAATACTTATAAAATTGAGATCTGGGAATCCCAAAATTTTGAACCAAATTTTCAAAAGGTCTCAATACTCCACTCTCATATAGGTCACTGAGTGTAGTAACCCCCCTCACAATCCACTCTGACCAACAGAAAGGGGACTTATACTAGTTTAGGGTTCTGCCATATGCTTGAGGCTACGTTTAAATAAATATCCGAATTAAACACTCTGGACACTTTTGTCCATATCGAGTGTAAATGCAAAATAATGGGGTGTGACTTTTCCGATTAATTTGATCGAAATGCTATGCAGAGGCGAGATAGGGGCAAGAACTTCCTTTTCAATACAAAACCAGGGAGGGGCTCTCTCAGCCAAATGTCTGAGACCAAATGCATAATAATAAAACAAAATCTTGGGTAGGCCTAACCCACCATTGTCAATCGGCCTATGTAACTTACTGAAATGTAATCTGGCACGCTTACCATTCCAAATGAAGGACTTCGCTATGCTATCAAATTGCTTGAAATAAGAGATGGGGACATCTATAGGGAGAGATTGTAGCAGGTAGTTGAATTTGGAATACAATTCATTTTAATTACATTAACCTTCTCAATCATAGATAAATATAATGAAGCCCACCTGCCCACATCATTCGAAAACCTTTTTATTAAGGGATCAAAATTAACTCTGACTAAATCAGACAAATTTGCTGGGAGTAAAATTCCCAAATACTTAATGCCCTGTTGGGGCCACTGGAAGGCGCCCGGCTGGAAGGCCATTACTGGACAGTACACTGTCAAAGCCAAAGCTTCGGATTTAGACCAGTTGACTCTGTATCCTGAGAACTTGGAAAAGGAATTAATAATTCTGTGGAGGCAAGGCATAGATCTAGTGGGGTCGGAGACAAATAATAAAATATCATCTGCGTAAAGCAGAAGCTTATGCGCCACACCTCCCGCAATCACCGCTGGAAAATCATCCTCCTTTCTTATCGCGGCTGCTAATGGTTCCAGGGCAAGACAGAACAATAATGGGGAAAGAGGGCAACCCTGCCGAGTGCCCCTATCTAGAGTAAAATAATCTGAAATTAATCCATTTGTTTGTATCGCTGCTACTGGGTGTCTATACA
>NC_059359.1:502500-505000 GCF_019703515.2 Myxocyprinus asiaticus
GCCAGATTTTTTTTTTCAGGCTTGATTCTATAGAAAATATATACAAATTTGAAATTAATTTTTATATTTTCTTAAACACTTTCACATCATAAATCATCATACAGGTATATTTCTTGGTAAAAGTCTTTAAAAAAAATAAATAAATAAATAAATAAAGTGTTTCTTCACATTTCTGTCATTTTCTTCATTGCTTTTCCCACCGGTGGTCATGAAATGCGTTCTGCCACACATCCTGATGTAAAATCATCCATTTAAAACCTCAAAAAGTTCATTATTTAAATCCCAAAGATTAGTTTAGCAACCATTTAAGGAAATACAGATGGATACTTAATTGTCCCACTTTGGGGTCCTGGGTATCTCAGCGAGTATTGACGCTGACTATCACACCTGGAGTCGTGAGTTTGAATCCAGGGTGTGCTGAGTGACTCCAGCCAGGTCTCCTAAGCAACCAAATTGGCCCGGTTGCTAGGGAGGGTAGAGTCACATGGGGTAACCTCCTCGTGGTCATGATTAGTGGTTCTCGCTCTCAATGGGGCGTGTGGTAAGTTGTGTGTGGATCGTGGAGAGTAGCATGAGCCTCCACATGCTGTGAGTCTCCGGTGTCACGCACAACGAGTCACGTGATAAGATGCGCGGATTGACGATCTCAGAAGCGGAGGCAACTGAGACTTGTCCTCCGCCACCCGGATTGAGGTGAGTAACCGCGCCACCACGAGGACCTACTAAGTAGTGGGAATTGGGCATTCCAAATTGGGAGAAAAATAAATAAATTGTCCCACTTTACCCATCTTCACCCTATATTATAAACATTTTAAGCATTTACAATTCACCTTATTTAAACTTGAAAATGCTACTACGTTGAAGGAAACACATGATTACTGATGTTAGACATTTTTAATGAAATCAGTAAACACTTTAGCTTTGGCAGACATAAAATACTCAAACTAAAATGAAAACTGAACTAGTGTGAAAACTAACAGAAACTAAACTAAATTGAATATAAATAGAAATAATAGCTAAATTAAAAATCCCAAACTATAATAACCCTGCTTCAAATCTTTAAAAGATATTTAGAGTTTTGTTTAAAACACGTAGTAGCAAATAAACTAGATTTCACTTGTATTTAAAACTGTATTTATTTGTTTTATTTGGACAGAAAGTCTGATTACAAAGTTTGTACAGCCGAACACAGACTGACACTGCTGTGAAATTATTTGAATTATTATTTTATTCTATGCTGTTCTATTATTGAGCGCAACAGTCTGCGTCAGGAAATATAAATTGTATTCATTTTCTCTTTAGGCAAATTAATATTTAACAATTACTTGTAAACCATTAAAGATGTTAGTATGGGATATGTACATGCTTCTGCTGAAGCCATCAGTCTGCATTAAAAAAAAAAGTCTTGTTTAATAGTGTATTTCCTGGTGAAAAACTACACTACCCATAATCCTCAAGAGAAATCAACCAATCAGAGAGAATCACATCAGAAGAGCTCCGCCCACTCCCATGATGCACTGTGAATGATGCAATCATGTCACTCTCCCTATACTCGCATACTGCTCATATATTTGTATATATATCTGCAATGTAAATATATTGTTTTTGTACTTATAATCAGCAACTTTAAATCAAAAGTTTTAGATTTTTATTGTTTTTAATTCGATTACATCTAGTGTTCAATTTGAGGGGTGGATGGGTGTGGGGGCCCAGACCCCCCATAAGACCAAAAAAATGTAACTGGGGGTCCCCTGGATTTTCACAGAAACTACTGCAAACATAAAACTAGATTTTTTTAAATGATTGCAGTGACATCTTTATATTATCCATTATTTGTCCTAGTTTTCATAAGTAATCCAAATGAGATTTTTTCTGTCTGTAAATTCTTAACACGCACAAGTGTGTCACGCACAGATCTCTGAAGGAATTTACAGACGGCGACTTGAGTACTGAGGACTGCATACTCATTGTCACCAACTGTATAGTCAATAAATGAATCAATATGCACACAGTTAATATCTCCCTCAATATAATTAAAGCTAAAGCATGTAAAGTTTTCAGCGTTTAAATACTTTCTTCTATCCCGTCATCATACGCAGAGACAGCCATAGGTGCCATTCGTAAGATAATTTTCTTGAAAACTGTAAACACTGTGTCTCTGTGGCGCTATGTTTGTTTTGAGCAACAACAACATTTACTCGACCAATGGCGTGAGCTGGGGGCGGGATCAATCAGTTTGATTGATCAGCAGCAGAAGGGGGGCGTATCCAGAAAACTGTTTTGAAAACAATGTTTATTTTTGCAGTTCCGTCTGGTGGAGCTAGTGCCGCAGAAATTCACACTTCAGCTTTAAATACACAAAGCACGCAGAAAAATGATACATTTTATCACGTTATATTCAACTGTGACAGGCTACTTCTTATTTCTAGCTCTACCATACATCTCATCCACAGTGGCCACGTTTAATCATTATTGAAGCATGTTATTATTATTAAGGATA
>NC_059359.1:520000-572500 GCF_019703515.2 Myxocyprinus asiaticus
CCATGCACAACTCACCACGTGCCCCACTGAGAGCGAGAACCACATTATAGTGACCACGAGGAGGTTACCCCATGTGACTCTACCCTCCCTAGCAACAGGGACAATTTGGTTGCTTAGGAGACCTGACTGGAGTCACTCAGCACGCTCCTGGATTCAAACTAGCGACTCCAGGTGTGATAGTCAGCGTCAATACTCGCTGAGATACCCAGACCCCCATTTTAAACCGATTATTGACCAACACAAACGATTCTCAATTCAAAAATCATATTTCTAGATCAATGCATATGAATCGGCAGGATTAGTAATCGATGCATCGAGAAAATGAGTAAATCGTTACACCCCTAATAATCATGTAAGGGATAATGTACAGTCAGCCGGTCATTATCTCAAAATAAACCCAACAGGGTGATCAGGACGCTGATACGACTGAAGGGTTTGCTCTAACAACCGGCTGACTTCACATTATCCTGCTTATTACACAGCTACTAACCAAATAAATAAATAAATGCACATGAAATATTTATTTAAGTTGAAATTATCTTATTAGCTCACTTGTAAAGTGATACGAAATGTAGGAAAGAGGAAGATAAAATTCTGATGTGCCTAACAAACGTGACCGCGGCAGTGACAATATTCTGAATAATTTTATGATCATGTGGTAATATTACAGGTCTTTCTTTGTCATTTCTCTTCAAAATTCTTCAGAATGCCAAGGACACGGAGCAGCTGCGAGCAGTGAGGGGGAAAGTGTCTCTCCCTCGTGAACTGGCTCAGATGGTTCGTCCCGAATCCCCAGCTAAAGACGACAGCTTCAGTCTGCTCGGCGCGTTCCAAAGACTCCGTTTCAGCGGGGGGGTGTTCACTGGCACCAAACGGACCGAAACGCCCACAGCCGCCAACATGGAGCCCTGCAAGGTCATGTGACCTCTCCAATTCCTCAACTTCACACAGTCATGACATATGCATGAGCGTTTGTGTCTGGAGGGGACATTTTGCACACTTACATTACGATGCAGTAGATTTAGAAGTTTCACATATTACACTTTGTTGTTGTTTTGATGTATAAGTGCACAAATGTTTCAAAGTCACACAAAGACGCTTGAATATTTTTATATTGTATAGCTCATGCTGTAATTGACATCAGGAAGCTCGTATTACACTCATGCATTATTTGTTCTCCATGTTTTCCTCGTTTATCAGTGTGTTTTTATGACTTTTGATTGTAATGTTATTTCTGATGTGAGGATTTGAAGTACATTTCAACTGAGCTATGTAAATGTGCACACATCATTGATCTTATATGATAATAATGATAATGACTTTAGACAAACCCCTGAAAGAAAATAAACGAAACGAAATGTACTATTTTTTTCCTTTATGGAGGTACACTTGACTAACTTCCCAACAGTTTATCTCTGTAAAGCCGCACACACTCGCCGGTAATGTAAAGTGTGTTGTTTAAGCTGATAAATGTGACATCTCATGTTCTTGGTGCAGGATGTTTAGATGTAACTTTTGTAACCTCAGAAATGTTTATTTATACTGAAGAACTCTCTCTGTCTCTTTGAAAGCATCTTTTTAATTTCTCCTGTTGTGATGAATTTGACTCTCATAGTGATTTTGCAAATGTGGTATTAAAATGATCAAATTATATGTTTGCGTGTCTTTGTGCATTGGTGTGTATGAGTGTGTGTGTGAGTGTGTCTGTCTGTGTGTGTGTGTGTGTGTGTGTGTGTGTATGAGTGTGTGTTCACGTGTGTGTGCATGTATGTGAGTGTGTGTGTGTGTGAGTGTGTGTGTGTATGTGTGTGTGTGTGTATGAGTGTGTGTGTGTGAGTGTGTGTGTGTGTGTGTGAGTGTGTGTGTGTATGTGTGTGTGTGTGTATGAGTGTGTGTGTGCGTGTGTGTGCATGTATGTGAGTGTGTGTGTGTGTGTGTGTGTGTTTGTGTGTGTGTATGAGTGTGTGTGTCTGTTTGTGTCTGTGTGTGTGTGTATGAGTGTGTGTGTCTGTCTGTGTGTGTATGTGTGTGCGTGTGCATGTATGTGAGTGTGTGTGTATGTGTGTCTTTTTGTGTCTGTGTGTGTGTGTATATGTGTCTGTGTGTGTGTGAGTGTGTGCGTGTGTGTTTGTGTCTGTCTGTGTGTGTGTATGTGTGTGTGTGTGTGTGTGTGAGAGAGTGTGTGTCTGTCTGTGTGTGTGCGTGCGCGCGTGCATGTATATGTGTGTATGTGTGTGTGTCTGTGTGTGTGTATGAGTGTGTGTGTGTGTGTGTGTGTGTGTGTGTGTGTGTGTGCGCGTGCGCGCGTGCATGTATATGTATGTATGTGTGTGTGTCTGTGTGTGTGTATGAGTGTGTGTCTGTGTGTGTGTATGAGTGTGTGTGTCTGTCTCTGTGTGTGTGTGTGTGTGTGTGTGAGTCTGTCATGTCTGTCAATCTCTGTCTCTCCTCCCACCTGTGTGTCGTCATGGTGACGCGCGCTCATACCTGAGCCGCCGGAGTGTGAGTGCACGCGGGTGAGAGGGATGCTGCTGCTGCCATGGCAACAGACCTTCATGCGCTCACAGATTGATTTCATATTTATTTAATATCGCGTGCGTCCCTTACCGTCACGAAGATCCGGATCTAATAAACTGTGACTCTGTGAGCTCAACAAAGTTCACACTGACCGTTCTGAAGGACTCTTCTGACATGTACTCCTCCTTAAATACGGGATAAAACGCGCATGATGTGTTGGATTTTTGGCGGTTTGAAGACTAACGCGCTTTCAGACGCGCTCCGGTTCATTTCTCCGGTAATTCTCGGTTTGTTTCTCCTGTTGCGCATCTGAATGTGTCATGATGATGATGATGATGATGATGATGATTAAGCGCCTGATCCGCGTGTGTATGTGTGAGTGTGTGTCCTTGTCATTGATAGATTAATCTCCTGTAACTGTCGCTTCTTCAAATTAATTCTTATATAACCGCATATGTTGAGCGGAGAGCGCGAGACATCACCGTGAAAACCAGAGGCGGGGGTCACCGAATCAGTTCGGTCCGGAGATGGGTTCGGCCGGTGTCGGAGAGGTTCGGGCCTCAAGGACACGCGCGAGGAGAAATGATGAAGAATGATGGACGGCGCGTGAATTGGGGCGCGTCAAGGGCGAACGGAGCGTCACGGACGCGCGTTTATTCGGCGGCTCAAGGGCGTTTGAACATGATGAGGTCGCGTCGGAGGACAGCAGGGCGGCGGGGTGACGCGTCCTCTGGAGGAAACGTGAAGGAAAATCCATCTTTTTACCGGCAGTGAGGTCACTTTTCACGTGAGCCCGTTTTTACCGTTCTTCAATAAAAACGATAATGAAAAATCACAAAGCAGAACAGACCTGTGTTTATCTGACACGAGAGTAACAGGTCAGTCTAGTGTGTGTGTGTGTGAGTGTGTGTGTGTGTGTGTGTGTGACTCGTGCCTGGCATTGGCATGGATGGGGCAGGGGGCGGTACAGCGGGCACGGGGGGTTCTGCTGGCACAGACTCTCGACCCACCCGTAACGGCGACCCTAAGCGGCGGAGTAAGAGCAGCCTGCCGTCTCCCGGTTACCGCCTATCCCAGGCATCTCTGGAGGGCGATCGGGGCGAGTCACTGCCCGGGCGACGCCGTCTGTCCGTCCTGAGCTCCACGCGAGACGGTGGCCCATTCCGACCGGCCACGGTGGCGGGAACGCCCACCACCCCTCTGCCCCTGCCGCTCCCCCCGGCGGGCTCGGCCCCGCCCACCGTGCAGCGTTCCGTGGGGTTTGTCGCGTCCCGCGCCGCTCTGGCATCCACCTCCTCTTCCACGGGCACTGGGATGGTCGTGGTGGCCGCCGGACCCGAGACCACCACCACTACGGCGGCCGGGACTCCTGAAGCCGGACCGGGTCTGGACGGTGAGGACTACAGCTACTCGAACCAGTCCACCTTCATCCAGAGGCAGTTCGGGGCGATGCTGCAGCCCGGTGTCAACAAGTTCTCCCTCCGCATGTTCGGCAGCCACAAAGCCGTGGCACTGGAGCAGGAGCGGCTGAAATCGGCCGGAACTTGGATCATCCACCCCTACAGTGACTTCAGGTACTGTCTTAACTTTTGACAGACATATGCGTTTTAAATGTTTAGTCTTTCTGTTTCAGGAAAACGGACGAAAATATTGATGACTCATCTTGCACTCATAGGTGTATGCAAACTTTTGTCCAATCAAATGCTCTCTGTAATGTGAATGTCCCTCCCCCTAATAAAGTGCAACAGTGCCCGCTCACTTATTCAGCCATCCAAGGATTTTTCACAGAATCCTTCATAAAAGAGTTGTAAGTCATGAACCAAACCAACCAGCTACAAGGTGAATCACAACATCACAAACTTTGATTTGAGGCAAAAAAAACTATTTGAAAATCAGATAAATAGACAAAGATATAGACTGTGTAACATCTTGAATGAGACTGTAGAGACATTAAAGGAATATTCCGGGTTCAATACAAGTTCAGCTCATTCGACAGGATTTCTGGCATAATGTTGATTACCACAAAAATAAATTTATTTTACTTTAAATAAAGCAACAATTAGGCTTAGTCAATGGGGTCAATCTGTATAGACACAAGACATAAACAATATGTGTGTTAACGTGATTTTACCCGCATCTAACCGCATCTGTGGAAAGTTATAGACAATTTGAAACTTTGTTGCCATGACGATGCAACGCTGTAATCCCTTAAACAACAGTAAAAACGCTACGGCTCAAATAATACACAAGTTTTATCTGAAGAATTAATGTAAGTGCTTTTATAAAATTATAAGCGTCACATTTCTGCCTTTAAACCTCCAAAAATTGACCCCATTGACTTCCATTGTAAGTGTCTCACTGGAACACACATTTAAAGAAAAGGAGGGACTGTGGTAATCAACATTATGCCACAAATGCTGTCGATTGAGCTGAACTTGTATTGAACACAGAATATTCTGGAGTGGTGGAGGTGTAGTGGACTAAAGCACATGAACTGGTAATCAGGTGGTAAATAATGCTGGTTCAATCCCCACAGCCACCACCATTGTGTCCTTGAGCAAGGCACTTAACTCCAGATTGCTCCAGGGGGATTGTCCCTGTAATAAGTGCACTGTAAGTCGCTTTGGATAAAAGCATCTGCCAAATGCATGAATGTAAATATTCCTTTAATGGCTATAGAGTGCAACAGTCTAGTTCCGGAAGTAAATATCCCATTCATTTTTCCCATAGACGGGTTTATCAACGATAACTTATAAACCTTTAAAGACAGACCTACCGTGAGCTACGAGGTTGTTCATCGATAGTTTATACTTCCGTTGAAGCCATCTGTCTCTGTTGTTTCAACATCTTTGTTTAAAAATCATGTTTGATAGCAGAATTCATGGTAAACAACTATATTACCCATGGTACAACAGAGACAAATCCACTAATCAGAGAACCGCGGCCAACTAAACCCACGAAACGGAATCAGAGTGAACGCCCACTCCCATGATGCACTGTGAATGATGTAATCGAGTCGGTCTCCCTTCACTCTTAAACTACTTATATATTTGTACATATCTGAATATTTGGCAATAAACGTCAATTGTTTCTATTCTTATAATCAACAAACTCAAATCAATAGTTTTACATATTCCCATCGTTTTTTATTCAATGACATCATTGGCAATGCATCATGGGATTGTAGTTCATCCCCTCATGAAAGACGGATGAATCTTGAAGTCTGAATCTTTGTCTTTATGTCCGATTTTCAAATACTTTTTTCCTCAAATCAAAGTTTGTGATGTTGTGATTAGTGGTCGACCGATATGTTGTTTTTTTTTTTTTGTTAGTTTTTTGATTTTCTCCCCAATTTGGAATGCCCAATTCCCAATGCGCTCTAAGTCCTCGTGGTGGCGTAGTGACTCGCCTCAATCCGGGTGGCGGAGGACGAATCTCAGTTGCCTCCGCGTCTGAGACCGTCAATCCATGCATCTTATCACGTGACTCGTTGAGCGCGTTACCGCGGAGAATAGCATGATGCCTCCACATGTGCTTCGTGCTCAACAAGTGAGAACCACATTATAGCGACCATGAGGAGGTTACCTCATGTGACTCTACCCTCCCTAGCAACCGGACCAATTTGGTTGCTTAGGAGACCTGGCTGGAGTCACGATATGGGTGTTTTTAATGGCCGATGCTGATATCCAGAGAGCAGGGTGGTGATATATCACACAATTTAATGTAGTAAATAACATAAACATAAAACTGCTAAAAAAAATGAATAAACTCTTATTAAGCACTATATTTACTCAATTTCACACAAAACTTTAAATTTGTAAAAAAGAATAAATAAAAAAATAATATTGTATTTTAAATGGTAGATAGCAGTTTCATCTGATTTCTGTTTAGTCATTAAATTTTAGTAATTAATTTGCACATGAAGAAATTGTAAATATATTAGAAAGAAAGAAATAACAGTACACACAGTATTCCAGCAACCATGGATGACATGTGCGCATTAACAGTCGCATTTACTCAAAAAATATCGAATCAAATCAACTGTACATACAGTGATAGTGAATAAGATATATAGCACACGTGAAGCGCTTTTACTTTGAAGTTGCACTCACACGCTCGTGCGGATCCAGCGCAAGCCTCAATCTCCTGACAGTTTAAACGGCCTGGATCGCCTGCTTGGATTGTCGTGGACGGACAGTCATGATGTGTGAATCAGAGGAACTTTTGATCCTGATCCTGAAGTTTTTGATTCTGGCTGATAGAATACGCACTTCAGAGGAAGATATTAGATGAGCGCTCGACAGGAAGAAAACGCTGGATTGTCGTGAGGTTCGTGAATGACATCAGTTTAAACGAGATACCTGCATATTTGCAGTTTTATTGATATTTGCCTTTTATCATTAGAGAAGTGACAGGGAACTGTTGAGGAGAGATTGTTAGAATACATGCTTCAGAGGAAGATTTATGAGCGCTCCACAGGATGCTGGATCTGCTCAAGTTTTGTGAGGTTGGTTTATTATATCTGTTTAAATGAGATATGCGCATATTTGCAGAAGGTATATGATATTAGTTTCATTGATATTTGTCTTTTTCTCATTGGACAAGACAGTTAAAGTTACAGGGAACTGTTGAGGAGAGAGAGGGAGAATGAAACAGGTGAACACTTTAACATTGAGCTCAAACGCATCTGCCGCAGCTCTGATATGCGGACCATTTAAATGACACTGTGTTGCACACCGGTCTGTTATTGTAGTAACACGATGACATGTAACAACAAAACGAAACGTGACTGGTCATTTACATGTCTCAGTCGCTTCACATGCAAACAGGTGATTCTCAGCGCCCTCAAGAAACAAATCGGCCAAACGGGAAAATTTATCAGCCGATTTATCGGCCTCGGCGATATCGGTCAACCACTAGTAGTGATTCACCTCAGAGCTGGTTGGTTTGATTCATGGTGCACAACTCTTTTATGAAGGATTTTATAAAAAGTCAGTGGAAGAAATGAATGGGACAAATACTTCCACAACCCAGACGGCTGAAAAAGTGGGCGGGCACTGTTGCACTCTTCGGTACTTAAAACAACATGCCCCAACTTCCTGTTAATAGTATAAAAGTTTGATGGAGCCTTTAAACTTTGTGTACGTAACCACAGGTATGATAAGGACACAGAAAAGTAGGGACATTTAAAAGAGGATTTTTGAAATGAATAATTTGTATGTTGACAAACCTTTGATAAATCTACCGGCAGATGAAGGGAGCTTTAGTGCCAACACACAGAATGATCTGAATGAAAGACAGACTGAAATTATCTGAAGGGCATTTCAGGATGTTAATGTGCCGCCTCGGCCGCTCCAGTGTCATATTCATAAACACATAATCCAGATGAATGGGTAAAGTTGTATTAGAATTATATTGAATCAGTTCAGTTTACTTACAAGTTGCAGCTGTGATTGTTTTCTCTGGCTCATACCCAAACTGTTCTGCGAGGTGATTGGTGGCATATGGACCCCTGCTGCCCGCGCCCTTGTGAAATCTAATGAAAGCTGTCACACTAAATACTGTATAGCTGCAGTGTACCGCTGAAATATTCTCTCAAACACACACTTATAGAGACTCAGAGGTAAAGAAACATCACTGAAAAGTTAACATAGGCCCCTGTGATCTGGTACTGTACGGGGCACCAAGTGTAACATGACTAAATTTGTGAAGTGAATGAATTATGTCACATAAAATGAAGTACACAGCACAAATGTAAAGTTGTTCTGTGCACAACATGTTGAACCAAAACCTGATTTTGTGCACAGAATTGTTCCTTCCATTTAGTGGACATAAGGGTAAATGTACTTTTAATTATGTAGAACAGAAAACACCTTTTGTAGAGAAAATGCACCCAGCATGTCATGAAATGTGTTTTCTGATTTAGGAAATTACTCTGGTCAACAAAATGGTTTTTGTACCCTTTACCACGAAGTGCATCTTTGCTTTTCATTTATGAAATGAAAAGTGCATTCACAAAAATGTCCATGAAATGGAAATAACTTGTCAATTTCGTACATGAAATCAGGTTTTGGTTCAACATGTTCTGCACAGAACGAAGTGTTGACAACATCTGTCTTTCTATGTATTACACGCAGTAAAGTGTAACTGCATTTTGTCATGAAATATTGCATTTTGTGTCATGTAATTTCTTCAGTTCATGAAATTAGTCGTTACATATGGCTTCTTATAGTGTCTGGATGATCATGAGAACGTGACTGTCATGATCATGAAACAATTAAGGCCCCGATATACTTCCGTTCTTCGTTCAGGGGTAAGAAGAAGTTCTAAACAGTCGAGAAACGGTATACTGTTTGTGAACATTCAGACACCCGTCACACCGCTGTGGGAGGCGTTTAGAGGATCGTTTAAATATGAGGACGCTACATGTAAAATCTTAACTAATGTGACATTAAAATGTGTTATTAATGACTTTGTCTCATTCTATGAGTAGAATTCACATGAGGTCAGTAAAAGAAGCTGTTTTAACCACTCGATGATGATTTAAAGTAATATATATGCAGTAGATAATGTTTTATACGTGGCCATAATATGCGGCGATTACACTCTGTTATTGTAATTTATGATGACACTGATACTACTGCAAAGATGGGTGTATAACAGAGTAATAATGGGCAAAATACAGACAAAAGAATGATGATAAGAGAGGCGTATGTTACTTTGGCAGATGTGTGAATGGCTTTCGCTGCAGATGGCACGAGTGAATGGGCACATGAGAGTATTTGAGTAGATTTGATTCTTTTTGTTGACTAATTAAAGTAAAAAAACAATCGCATGACATGTTCTTGCACGCCAGTGTGTTCACGTTCAATACTGACTGAAAAATGTAAACAAAGTAGTAGGTGGACCTACCGATGACGTGGACCAATGATAAGAATTTTGCCTTAAAGTTTCCCCAGCAAGCTGTTCCGAACCACCGAAACGAATGCAAAAACACCTTCTTTTTGGCCAAATTTAGTTCTAAATGACATCACACCCGTTTGTTTTATAATAACAATAGTGAATTAAATTATATGTAAAATAAGGTCTGTGGATAGCATTACTTGACGATACGTGGACGTTTTCTTCTACACACTTTCATATCTCAAATGAGAATTTGAAGCCATATATGCATACTTGTTTTAAAAAAGCATGGCGGCTTCAAAATTCACATTCTGTTAGACTGTTAGAGCATGGCACTAGCAACGCCAAGGTCATGGGTTCGATTCCCAGGGAACACACAAAAAGGTAAAATGTATACCTTGAATAGGCGCAGCTCGTCTATATGGGCAAGTAGGGCAGAGCCCCATCTAAATAATTATCCACTTATTTTTAAGTCATAAAGTAGCTGAAAGCTCCGTTACACAGTGATTGATATAAATATACGAGCATGTGGTGCAGAGATTCTGCTGCCCTCCTGAACTCCACAGCGCCCCTCAGTTTATCCAGTGGAAATCTGTGGTCAGATATGGTACTGCAACGAGCCCTCATTGAGACCCATTGAAATAAATCTGCCCATAAACATAGTGCCAAACCAAAGGTAACTTTAGTATTAGTGTGTGCCAGCAGTGTGACAGATTGTGGCGAGCGCTATCGATAAACGTATGTATAACAGCGTATCGTTTCTATTGCAAATTCAAGACTAATTGACCATCAAACAACTTGGTCCTGACAAGCCAGACATAAAAAATAGTTTATCAATCGAAAGATAAGGGTAGGTGATAAGATATTGTATGTTTTGTATGATGATAAATTGTATGTCAGAAAGCCTTGGCTCTTGAAACTTTCTGTATTAAATTTCCTGTGATTTAAAACTTTATTTTCACTATAAATCATTTCGTATTTCAGTACTGTGGAAACGTGTAAATGTCATATAGATAGTTCTGTTTCTCTCCCTCTTCTCCCTGGGGTTCTTCAACAACACTTAACATTATAAAATAACATTTGATTTAGATTTGAACATTTTAAGATGAAGCGTTCTTATTTAGAATATTAGAATCAACATTATGTACTAAAAGTGCCACCTTGTGGTGGAATAGTGCAAGGACACCACGTGTGTTTGTGTTTGAATAATGAGTTGAACGAGTAGAATAATGTAATAAGAAAAAAAAAAGGTGTGTGTGTGGGGGGGGGTGATCTTCCCCATCTATATCCGTGGTGACGAGCTGCTACTGACCTTGAATTTAATAAAAACATCTGTCAAATGCATAAATGCATAAGAGTTAAATAATACCATTTACAATAATCAGAAGAAGCTCACCAGATCATTAAAAGATGAGATGAACCTCCTGTAAAAATGCTCACGCACACACACACAGCAGGTATGATTAATTTCATGTTGTACAGGAGAGAGAGGAAACAGAGGTCACACTAGATCTGAATATTCATATGAGCACAATTCATATGTCTGCTGTCACAAATGAAGATGAATCAAACATGCTGAATGTGCTGCATTATTTATTCAGTGTATGCATAATGCAGAATTCAATCAGCTAACCCTCCAATTACATTAAATGGCAACTATGAATACAGAAATGAGACAGAGACAGAGAGAGAGAGTGTGTATGTGTGTGTGTGTGTGTGTGTGTGTGTGTGTGTGTGTGTGTGTGTGTGTGTGTGTGTGTGTGTGTGTGTGTCCCAGTTTCTTCAGAAACATTGATGATGTTTGAGCTGCTAATCGTCTGACAGCAGCACTCATATTAACTCTCATATTACATGTTCAGATGCATTCACACACATTATTTCAGTCTGGTGATGTCATCATACAATACACACAAAGCACTTTAGCAGAGGACTATATAGATTGAATAGATCACAATAGATGTTTCCAAAAGTATTTATTGTGAATGAATGTTACATTTGAATGAATGAATGAATGAATGAACATTACATTTATGTAGCACTACACTCAAAGCGCTGTACACAGTGAACAGGGGACTCTCCTCAACCTCCATCAGTGTGCAGAATCCACCTGGATGATGTGACGAGAGCCATAGTGTGCCAGTACACTCACCACACACCAGTTATTGATGGAGAGGAGAGACTAGAGTTATACAGCCAATTCATGGATGGGGATTATTAGGAGGTCATGATTGATAAGGCCAATGGGGGGAAGATAGTCAGGACACCAGGTTACACCCCTACTCTTTACAAGAAGTGTCCTGAGATTTTTAATGACCACAGAGAGTCAGGACCTCAGTTTAACGTCTCATCTGAAGGACTGTACGTGTGTGTGTGTGTGTGTTGTGTAGTGTGTGTGTAGTGTGTGTAGTTTGTTGTGTGTGTGTGTTGCATGCGTGTGTGGTGTGTGGCGTATGTGTGTGTGTGTGTAGTGTGTGTGTGTGTGTTGTGTAGTGTGTGTGTGTTGCATGTGTGTGTGGTGTGTGTTGTATGTGTGTGTGTGTGTGTGTTGTATGTGTGTGGTGTTTGTTGTGTGTGTGTGTAGTTTGTTGTGTGTGTGTGTTGCATGTGTGTGTGGTGTATGTGTGTGTAGTGTGTGTGTGTGTTGTGTAGTGTGTGTGTGTTGCATGTGTGTGTGGTGTGTGTTGTATGTGTGTGTGTGTTGCATGTGTGTGTGGTGTGTGTTGTATGTGTGTGTGTGTGTGTTGTATGTGTGTGTGTGTGTGTGGGGTGTTGTATGTGTGTGTGTGTGTGTGTGTTGTGTAGTGTGTGTGTTGCATGTGTGTGTTGTGTGTGTGTGTGTGTTGCATGTGTGTGTGTGTGTGTGTTGTATGTGTGTGTGTGTGTTGTACGTGTGTGTGTGTGTGTTTGTGTGTGTGTGTGTTTTGTGTGTGTGTGTGTGTTGCATGTGTGTGTGTGTGTGTGTGTGTAGTGTATGTGTGTGTGTGTTGCGTGTGTGTGTAGTGTATGTGTGTGTGTGTTTGTGTGTGTGTGTTTTGTGTGTGTGTGTGTGTTGCATGTGTGTGTGTGTGTTGTGTGTGTGTGTGTGTGTGTGTGTGTGTGTGTGTGTGTTGCATGTGTGTGTGTGTGTTGTATGTGTGTGTGTGTGTGTAGTGTATGTGTGTGTGTGTTTGTGTGTGTGTGTTTTGCTCAGCTGGGCTGTATGATCGTTTCATTATCACTCCATGCAGCTGTAAATCTCTCATATGGAAATAATCAATGTGATTGATCATGTAACTACAGACAAGTGATAATCAGATGGACTGAGACTATGAAACTTCAGCGAGTGTCAGAAAGACAGAAAAGCAGCTGTTCTCTCAGTTTAGCATCATGTTCAGGTTTAAATGAACCTCACAGCGTCACTCGTCTGTTTTCACACTAAACCCGAGTTTAATTCTGTCGGTGTGTGTCTGCAGGTTTTATTGGGATCTCCTCATGCTGATGTTGATGGTGGGAAACCTTATCATCCTCCCGGTGGGAATCACATTCTTTAAAGATGAGAACACGCCTCCGTGGATCATTTTTAACGTGGTGTCAGACACGCTCTTCCTGGTGGATCTGGTGCTGAACTTTCGGACCGGTATCGTGAAGGAAGACAGTACAGAGATCCTGCTGGACCCCAAGGCCATCCGCGAGCGCTATCTGAAGAGCTGGTTCCTCGTGGACTTTGTGTCTTCAATCCCAGTAGATTATATCTTCCTGATGGTCGACCTTGAAGCTCGACTGGACTCGGAGGTACTCGAACACACACACACACACACACACACATGTTTTAGGCAGATGTTTTTAATATGTCAATGACATGAGGTGTCATGAAAGGCCAGTGTCCCACCAGCTGTTTTTTCTGATGATTTTCACTTGTAAGCTTAGTTTATAATGTTGTTGGAGAATCAGAAGGAATCGGTGTGCTGTGAGTGTTTTAGCAGGTGTGAGTTAACGGTCCTTGTTGAGTTAATGATTCTTGCTGACTCAAACACATCTCTCACTCACTGGGGCGGGCTCTTGTAGATAGCGACCAATGAGCTTCTTCTCACACTGAATATCTGACAAGCCGTTGTCCTGCTCCAGAGTTACCAAAATGTGGGATAGCGGTGGAAGAGTGACACCTGATCAGAGACTGTTTATTCCGAGATGGAGCACTTGTATTAAAATGAATGTGAGATATTGGAATGCACAATATGGTGGATGTAGAAAGGAAGTCCCACCTTACAAGTAAAACAGCCAATCACCTTTCAGATACAGACATCACCTGTCAGTCAACTCGAGAACATGCATGTGCATATGTTGTGTTTTTTTAGCATGATCTGCACTTTTATGCTGCTTGTTTACATAGAAAATAGCTGCCCCATTGCGTTCCAAAGATGGCGACTTTATACCTGATTGGATGTTTCAGTAATGTTCTTCAGTAAAGCACTGTTTGATTGGTAGGAGAAGCTATAACCCAACCCTAACAAAATAGGTAGAGCTTTACATGCATGTTCTTACACCGAATATGCCAACAACGTGTTGTCATGTAAACATATTAAACGGCATTCCTTTATCGGTGTAAGGTCATAAAAGGCATGAGAATAAACTGATCGACACCGGTGAATTTTTGCCCATTACCTTGATTTCGTGTTGAATGTAAACACCTTTATTGACATTCTTACCAGCTTATCCAAAGTGCACAAGTGTTGTGCGTATGCTTCTTCACAGATGATGTCAAAAGCAGAGAATAACTCTGCAATTTCAAATCACATGTAAATGCGCATTTCTTGCTTTATCTGATTTTTTAAATAAGCTGATTTGTGGGAGTTATCAGCATATTGGTGTGCATGTAAACTGGCTCAATTACTCTTCTCCCGCAAGATGCTGAGAAAAACACGGTGCAACTATCAAAGACATCCGTCTAGTGCATATTTACATAGAAAACAATAAAAAAAAGCATATACAGATGCAGAAACGAACACCTGCATCTTAGAAACATGAGGTACTTTATGTGCACATCATTGAAATATTTATTGTTAACATTGTACAAGCATTGTTTTAGCTTAATCGTTTTAGTCATTTAGCAGACGCTTTTATCCAAATGAGGAATATAACAAGCTATTTGTCATACAAATGTCAACAATATCTGCCGTATCGTCATCTTCAGTGGCTTAATCGTGCTAGCTGGGAGATCAGCCAACAGGGCATTACAGTAGTCCAGTCTTGACATGACCAGAACTTGGACCAGGAGCTGTGCAGCATATTCAGACAGGAAAGGTCTGATCTTCCTGATGTTGTAAAGCACGAAACAGGCAGTTGATAAGATCTAAAATTTTTGAAAGGTTTTTTCTTAAAAATCGTTGTTAATTACATCTTAAAGTTAGGATAACCTCACAGTTGTATTAAATCCTTAAAGCTAAAATGTTTAATGTATTTACTGGGTTGTACATTTCAAAATTCAAACATTCTGTCATGTTGAGTCAGAAGTTGCAATGGGCTGTTTATTGTAGAAATTTGATTTTAGACCAAAAACACGTTTTTGACTGTTTTGTGTTTTATGCTATTTTTATCTTCAGCTTTCAAACCATGTAAATATTATCAGAAAATTCAAACAATAAATGTTGTTTTGAAGTTTATTAATGTGGTTACCAATCATGCAAGTCAATTCAAATGGATGCACTATATCGTGCTCTCTCTACACGATCTTTAGAGTCCATAGAAACATCCAGCATTTACTTTAAAAAAAACTGATCGCGAGGTGCTTGCTACTTAAAAAAAAGCTTAATAGATAGACACACTTATTGTTACAATTCACCAGTGTTGAAGTATTAAGATTGTTATATTTGACAAGGCAACCTCATGAGTAGGCTAGTGTAATTAGACAATGTCAAAGTCTGTCATTTTAACCTTAAGAAAAAAAATTAAGACGTTCTTAAGAAATACTTTTCAAGAATTGCACTTCTTATGAACTTCTTATAATTTATTCTAAGAACTTTCTCTTTTTTTGTGTGTGTGAATCCGGCCACAGATTCTTAACTAACAGGACATTCTTGGTCATCTTTAACTTTTGTAATGTGTGTAATGTCTTTTGAACAGGGTTTTGTGTGTGTGTGTGTGTGAGTGTGTGTGCGCGCTGTACGATCACTGAGCTGCTGTGTGTTTACTGCAGGTGTATCGGACTGCACGAGCGCTGAGAATCGTTCGATTCACCAAGATCCTGAGTCTGCTGCGACTGCTGCGTCTGTCACGACTTATACGATACATCCACCAATGGGAAGAGGTGAGACAGACAGAGACAGACAGGCAGGCAGGTGGACAGACAGACGGACAGATGGAAAGACAGACAAACAGATAGACAGACAAACAAACAAACGGCTAGACAGACGGATGGATAGACGGACAGACGGACCGACAGACAGACAAACAAACAGACAGATAGACGTACGGACAGACAGAAAAACAGACAAATGGATGGACAGACAAACAGACGGACGGACAGACAGACAGACAAAGAGACAGACAGACAGACAGACAGGAAGACAGACAGACAAAGAGACAGACAGGAAGACAGACAGACAAACAGTTGGTCAAACAGACAGACAGTCAAACAAACTGTCAGATAGATGGACAGACAGACAAACGGATGGACAGACAAACAAAAAGACAGATAGACGTACGGACAGACGGACAGACAAAGAGACAGACAGACGGACAGGAAGACAGACAGACAAACAGATGGTCAAACAGACAGAAAGACAGACAAACAGACAGACACGTGTACAGACAGAAGGACAGACAAACAGACAGACGGACATACAGACAAACAAACAGACAGATAGATGGACAGACAGACAAATGGACAGACAAACGGAGAGTCAAACAAACAGACAGATAGACATACAGACAGACAGACAAACAGACAAATAGATGGACAGACAAACAGACAGACGGACGGACAGACAGACAGACAAAGAGACAGACAGACGGACAGGAAGACAGACAGACAGACAGACAAACAGATGGTCAAACAGACAGAAAGACAGACAGACAGACAGACGGATGGAAGGACAGACAGACAGACAGACGGACATACAAACAAACAGACAGATAGATGGACAGACACAAATGGACAGATAGACAGACAAATGGACAGACAGACAGACAGGTGTACATACAGATGGACAGACAGACGGACGGATGGAAGGACAGACAGACAAACAGACAGACGGACATACAAACAAACAAACAGATAGATAGATGGACAGACAGACAAATGGACAGACGGACAGACAAACAGACAGACAGAAGGTCAGACAGAGAGACAAACAGACAGAAGGACAAAATTGTAAGTGTGTGTGGTGATCACATGGGTTTGTCTTTCATAGATATTTCACATGACCTATGACCTGGCCAGTGCGATGGTTCGTATTGTCAATCTGATTGGAATGATGCTGCTGTTGTGTCACTGGGACGGATGTCTGCAGTTCTTGGTGCCCATGCTGCAGGATTTCCCGCTGGACTGCTGGGTCTCCAAAAACAACATGGTGGTGAGTGAATCTGTGCTAAAACTACTGCCCCGTCTGCCCCGTCCAATGACTGCCATTGGTAAAAAAAAAACACCCCAAACTTACTCCATTGGTTGAGTCAGAAGTTGACATGTCGAGCCGCTTAAACAAACAGACGACTGTTTTTACAAACCACTAATGGATTACTGATAGTGACTCTCAACATTCAACTGAGATACCAGAAATGATTTGATCATTCAAACATACTGTGTGTGTGTGTGTTTGCGTTTGTTCGCTCACGGGGGTTCATTTAGAGGAAACAACAGTTGCTTAATCGTTGTCATCACAGCATGCACAGCAGCTTTGTCTGGTATTAGTGTGTGTATGTGTTTGTGTGTGTGTGTGTGAAGCAGCACGAATCATTTGATGTCTTTAAAGGTATTTGCATATCAAAGACAAAGTTAACTTGTTCACAGACTGTGATGACGTGTTTCCGCCTTATTTAGCAGCGTAAATCTCGCAAACTTTTCATGTGATAAATTTTTAAATATTGAGTGAAGTTTATAACATTATTATTTGTGTTATATTACCCTGGAATTAGTTTTAAAAACTGAATTACCACAGCTGTGAGGGGGTTTCTAATACAGCTGCTGAGAGAGTGACAGAAAATTTGGCATCTTCTCCCACGCTATTCTCCATGGCATCCATGCACAACTCACCACGTGCCACATTTCCAATTTCTGAAAGTTGATAGGGACATGTCCCCAACATCCCTACCTAAATCTATGCCCATGTGAGAATTAGTAAAGATGACTCGCAATACCCGGATGACCAGTCTGATATCACTTAATCCCAGGATGTGCGGTTGTTATTTAGAAATATCAGACTGCTAGATGGCGCCAATGACCAATCAGAATTGAGTATTCCAGAGACCTGTGCAATGAGCTTTGTTGTCATTTGTGGGGAAATGCTTAATGCTTCAACACTCTGCTGAAGTCTCTTACTGGATTTTTAGGCACACACATTTTAATTAAAGTATAATTAGTTTCGATACTTGTTTCGGCCCTGAATGACTCTGTGCATTTGGTTCATTGTAATGAGTTGTTTAAAACATAAAAGACGCTCATTTGGGAGGGTCTGGGTAGCTCAGCAAGTAAAGACGCTGACTACCACACCTGGAGTCATGAGTTTGAATCCAGGGCGTGCTGAGTGACTCCAGCCAGGTCTCCTAAGCAACCAGATTGGCCCGGTTGCTAGGGAGGGTAGAGTCACATGGGGTAACCTCCTCGTGGTCGCTATAATGTGGTTTGTTCTCGGTGGGGCGTGTGGTGAGTTGAGCGTGGTTGCCACAGTGGATGGCGTGAAGCCTCCACATGCGCTACGTCTCCGCGGTAACGCGCTCAACAATCTCAGATGTGGAGGCAACTGATATTCGTCCTCCGCCACCCGGATTGAGGTGAGTCACTACGCCACCACGAGGACTTAGAGTGCACTGGGAATTGGGCATTCCAAATTGGGGAGAAAATCCAAAAAACAAAAAAGATGCTCATTTGTCACTCATCTACTGCCGCAAAGGCGTAATTTGCAGAAATGGTCACTGAACAAATCAGTAAACTAATCTGAATGAATCTTTTTGGTGAACAGATTCAGAAGACTTGAGGCACTGGGTCTCGTGAAATGAGTGCTGGGCAAAAGCCACACATATTAAATTTTAACATCCTGCTGCTTCTCGTGTCAGAGCCGGTGTTCAGCAGGGGAAATGAGAAGCGATCTCAGTACCGAGTCCGACCTCTTTTCCACTGACTTGAGAACAGAACGATGTTCTAACTGACCATGTTACAACATAACCAGTCCACAAACACACAGATTATTGCGGTCTTTGCTTACAATGAGACTGAAGCTGTTGTGCAAGTCAATGCAGATGAATGAGAAACAAGCACAAAAAAAAAAAGATCAAAATATCAGTGTTTTTGTTACTGGAAAACAAGTCAAAAAAACTGAGTAAGAATAAGATTTTTGCAGTGAAGTGTTCTGAAGTCAAGTCATGCAATTGTGTTTTCATGATCAATCACTGTTGTCACATAACAGCATTATGGGAAATGTCTCAGAGGAAACAGTGTCAGACTTAAATCCCAGCTGATCACAAGCTGACAGTGTCAAGGAAAACTCTTTGATGATATGGAAGATTCCTTGTGAGGAACCGAAGGGGAGATTCGTCCTCATCTGGTGTGTCTGGGAGAAACTGTCTCAGAGTGTCATCAGTACACATTATGAGTGTTTTAAAGAATATTTTCAGCATCAGGCACAGGCAGATTTAGCCAGCTGGGTGTCTGGCTGGATGGACAATGGAGTTTTTTTATTGATTATTACTGTGTGTCGTCTGAGAGTTTCTCTGTATTTCCTCTGTCTCAGAACGACACGTGGGGCATTCAGTACACATACGCGCTGTTTAAAGCCATGAGTCACATGCTGTGCATCGGGTACGGCGCTCAGGCTCCAGAGGGCATGACGGATGTCTGGCTCACCATGCTCAGTATGATCGTGGGTGCCACCTGCTATGCCATGTTCATCGGGCACGCCACGGCCCTCATCCAATCACTGGACTCCTCTAGGCGACAGTATCAAGAAAAGGTAAAACATTCAGAACCTCACGGAGGTGTCTGACCACACCTAGCCATATTCAATGCAGATTTACAAACATTATTACACAATATAATGTGTAACATAGCATTAGTTGATGTAAAATAGTTAGAAATGTCACACAACTTGAGTCACACATGTTTATGGATATATATTCATATTTAAAGTTGAACTATTGAACCATGAAGTATTGGCCTATCAGTGACAGTGAGAGGATGTGTTGTGTTGTGTTGTGTTGTGTTGTGTTGTGTTGTGTTGTGTTGTGGATGCAGTATAAACAGGTGGAGCAGTACATGTCGTTTCATAAGCTGCCAGCAGATGTCAGGCAGAAGATCCACGAGTATTATGAACATCGATATCAGGGCAAGATGTTCGATGAGGAGAACATTCTGGGCGAGTTGAGCGATCCATTGAAGGAGGTTTGTCATTTACACAAACAAACTATTCTCATGGTTTCCTGCATTTCTTTAAATACAACGAGAACTGAATAAATGACTCCACAATGTGTAAAGATGTGTAAACATAAGGCAGTATGAATGTGGAAAATAAACAGGAAGCAATACATAACAAAATAAGGGTGCAAACAGATTCGACCTTTTTTCTTTTTGTTAAATGAAGGTCATATTAAAACTGAATTGGACACTTTTCAGCAGGTCTTCATCATTTATTTATTTTTAGTACTTTTCAAATGTCTGTTATGGATAGATTTGACTGTTTTTATTCTTTAGACCCAGACTTTCAATATTAAAACATTATAAAAATACTAATTATTACATGTTTAAAACTATGATCATCTAAACAAAGAGTGAAATAAACATGAACTATTTCAATATTTATTTTTTGTACAAATGATTTCTATTAATTGTTCATAAATTACGACTGTCCCACAGTTGTGACGTCATTTCCAGCACACCAAACAATTTCACCCCTAATAAAGTTTTGTTCTAAAGTTCGTGTACTTGTTAACCAAGTGGACAAACGTGTCAGTGAAGAGCATGAAATATGAGACAAACACAAATCAAGGGGAATATACGGAGCCCTGGAGAGGACAGGACAGTTTTTCTCTGATTTGTTTCTGAAAATATTTTTTTTTAAATAGTTTTGCGTTCCCTCGCAATAAATTTACCATGATTTTATTTGTTAATAAAAATCATAATTTTGTGGGTGCCATGGTTTTACTAATGCAAATACCATAGTTTAACTACGGTTTTACTATAGTAATATTTTGGTAACACTAAAATAGGTTACATTTGTTAACATTAGTAACAACATTAGTTAACATGAACTACAAATGAATAACACTTTTACAGCATTTATTCATCTTGGTTACTGTTAATTTCAACATATACTAACACATTGTTCAAATCAAAAGTTGTATATGTTCACATTAGTTAATGCAGCATGAACTAACAAACTAAAAATGAACAATTGTATTTTTATTACTAACATTAACAAAGAATAAATATATTGTTAATTGTAGGTTCATGATACCTAATGCATTTACTAATGTTAACAAATGTTACCTTATAATAAAGTGCTACTAATATTGTAGAATGTAGGAGCCATAGTTTTTGTTGGAAAACATTTTTTCTTTTCTTTTGTAGGCTAACTGTTTTTTATTTTGTTGTTGTTGTTGTTTTCATTCATAGTTTTACTATAGTGATATTGTAGTAACTATGAAAAGTAAGTTTAGTAACCATGGTATTTGTAGTAAAATCAAAATAACTATAAAATTATGATGTTTATTACTGTAGTTTTGGTTTTTCTGTATTATTACGATGGTTTTATTACAAATATCAAGGTTAAAGTATGCTTATTTTAGTAAAACCATGGTAAATTTATTGCGAAGGAATGCAAAACTATTTCAGAAAAAAAAATCCTGTCTTATTAGGGGCTCCATAGAAATATCACTTGTGAGCAGAATATAATTTTGCCAAAATATGCTAAAAGTGTGCAAAAATTATTTAGTTGTATTTAGGAAACATAAATTGTTAGCTTTGAAACAAAAGAGTTTTTATTTAAAAAAAACGTTAAAAATGTCATTTTCCTCAGCATTATTGTAGTGTTGGGTAAATTACTTAAAATAGTAATCCACTACAAATTACAATTATTTCTCTGAAATTGTAATCCGATTACTACTTAGTTGAAAGTAATCACATTAATAATTACTTTACTTTTAAGTTACTTCTTAAAACACATTTCCGCTCAACGAATTCAAAATAATGTCTGTATTTCTTTCTTGTTCATAAAAACGTAAAAAACATAAAAAATATTATTTTCCGGGCCTGGGTATCTCAGTGAGTATTGACGCTGACTGCCACCCCTGGAGTTGTGAGTTTGAGGACGTGCTGAGTGACTCCAGCCAGGTCTCCTAAGCAACCAAATTGGCCCGGTTGCTAGGGAGGGTAGAGTCACATGGGGTAACCTCCTCGTGGTCACTATAATGTGGTTCTCGCTCTCAATGGGGCGTGTGGTGAGTTGTGCGTGGATGTTGTGGAGAGTAGCATGAGCCTCCACACACGCTACGTCTCCGCGGTAACACGCTCAACAAGCCACTTGGTAAGATGCGCGGATTGACGGTCTCAGACACGGAGACAACTGAGATTTGTCCTCGGATTGAGGCGAGTCACTACACCACCATGAGGACTTTGGGAATTGGGCATTCCAGATTGGGGAGAAAAAAGGGGAGGGAAAAAATGTCATTTTCATCAGCGTCATTTCTAGTGTTGGGTAAATTACTTAAAATAGTAATCCACTACAAATTATTAATTATTTCTCTGAAATTGTAATCCGATTACTTTACTAATTACTTTACATTTAATTACTTTTTAAAACACTTTTCCGCTCAACAAATTCAAAATAATGTCTGTATTTCTTGCTCATTGTTACACACAAGTCATACACTACAGCACTTCACAATCACTCGTTACGGGGCCATAATTCATGTATTTACATAAATAATATATTATAAATAAGCATAACCCTATAATGTACAGTAAATTAAAGTTATTTAATTCCAAGAATTTATAATGTAATGGATTATGCTACTTTTTGTAGTATAATCCATAAGTAGATTTAGGTTAGGATTATTAGACAGGTATTAGATTGGTAATTAGATTACTTTGTAATTGGATTACACCCAACACTGGTCATTTCCAGCACAGAATTCTGTTAAGTGTTGTGACATGTTATACTCCATATAAAACTATTTTGAAAGCTTTTAGCTAATTGTTGTGTAATTATTATGCATGCAAGTTTTTATGGCCATATTAATTTAGAGACGATGTGCAATATTTGTACTTTAAAATTCAGTTGTCACACTGCAGGACCATTAAAAAACTAGTGCAAAGGCAAAAAGGTTTTTAAAATAGTAAAAAATGAAGTGGTGACCAGTCATAGCACCTAAAATACACAGGTCACATATATATTCATAAACATTTTAACCTAAAAACCTTACAAATTTAGGTTTACACAAGAACATGCTGTATTGCAAGTCTATTTTAGACTTCAGACTTCAAGCTAATGAAAGCTGATGCATTATTGTGATTTGAAGCTAATGTATTGTGGTGATGGTAACTGCTATGAAGTCTGTATGAGTGACCTTTCATTGATGTATTTTACAAACTGAAACCAGCTAAATAATGTCCACTCATGTGTGCTGTGACCTTTACAGGAAATTGTTAGCTTCAACTGCCGTAGTTTGGTGGCTAACATGCCACTCTTTGCTAATGCTGATCCAAACTTCGTAACGGCAGTCCTCATAAAGCTGAAATTTGAAGTGTTCCAGCCCAATGACTTCATCATTCGTGAGGGAACCGTTGGACGCAAAATGTATTTCATCCAGCATGGACGAGTCAGCGTGCTCACTCGCGGCAACAGAGAGACCAAGCTTAGCGATGGCTCGTATTTTGGAGGTGAGTTTTAGCACTGGTTGTAAAGTGTTTAGTGCTAGATGTTTGTAGTGAATGGTAGAACTAACCAGTCTGACCTCAAAACCAAGTGATGAGCATTGTGTTAAGGATTTTTAGAAGCTGCTACATAGCTTGGATATCCTTCATTTTTGTTATATGTTGTGGATTAAATACACTTTTGTATTTTCTTCTAACTGCCTCTTTGTGGGTCTTCCTGTCACTCAGAGATCTGTCTGTTGACACGTGGCAGGAGGACAGCAAGTGTCCGAGCAGATACGTACTGTCGACTTTACTCCCTGAGTGTGGACAGTTTCAATGAAGTTCTGGAAGAGCATCCCATGATGAGACGGGCCTTCGAGACGGTGGCAGCTGACAGACTGGATCGCATTGGTAAAGTCTTCTGCTGCTTTCGCCTCCTTATTGGTGACTTTGTACTTGAAATGAAAGAATACGGGCTCAGAACAACTGAATTTAATTACAATATACTATATAGGAAGGTCAGCCTGATGGGTACCTCCACACACTGCAAACGATAATTTTCTTACTCAGTATTTTTGTCTTGTTTGCCATGTACAAAGACAGACACAGTGGGTGTGGCGTCAGGCCTCGGAGAGTAATTTATTTAAAATAGTGAACAACAAAAAAAGCTAAAAAGTGGGAAAAGTGTCCATAAGTGGCCAAAATAAACAGAGGGATCTAGCGTCCTTGCGCTGTGATAGGACTATGTGAAGATCTGGGAGTGAAGAGAGGGCATGTGCTCCCCTCCTGGTCCGGGACGCGAGGGGCAGTGGCTTCCCTAGCGGCACAACTTCCCTGGGCCCGTGACTGGTGAGGGCAATGGCGGTCCAGCATCCTGGTCCATCAGCCACAATGCTCGAATCCTCACCATAGCATTTAATTCATGCCAGATTCCCTACCCACTCCATTCCTGGACCTGCGAGAATGTCAGTGTGCATGCACAGATGAGACTGGCCTCTAGAGGAGAGATTCACAGTTCTTAAAAGCAGCAGTGATGAGGCTCTATTAACTTCAGGTGCACCTCATTATGAATGAAAGTTGCATTTATATAGCGCTTTACTGACACTACACTCAAAGCGCTTTACACATTGAACAGGGGACTCTTTTCAACCATTTACATTTATATTTACATTTATGCATTTGGCAGATGCTTTTATCCAAAGCAACTTACAGTGCCCTTATTACAGGGACAATCCCCCTGGAGCAATCTGGAGTTAAGTGACTTGCTCAAGGACACAATGGTGGTGGCTGTGGGGATTGAACCAGCAACCCTCTGATTACCAGTTATGTGCTTTAGCCCACTACACCACCACTACTCCTGTTAGTCAACCACCACCAGTTTGCAGCATTCACCTGGATGATGCGATGGCAGTCATAGTGTGCCAGTACACTCACCACACACCAGCTATTGATGGAGAGGAGAGACTAGAGTTATACAGCCAATTCATGGATGGGGATTATTAGGAGGCCATGATTGAGAAGGGCCAATGGGGGAAATTTAGGTTACACCCCTACTCTTTACAAGAATTATTCTGAGATTTTTAATGACCACAGAGAGTCAGGACCTCGGTTTAACGTCTCATCCGAAGGACGGTCCCCATCATTATACTGGGGCATTAGGACCCACTCAGACACCCACTGCTGGCCTCCCTAATACCTCTTCCAGCAGCAACCTTAGTTTTCCCCAGGAGGTCTCCCATACAGGTACTGACCAGGCTCAACCCTGCTTAGCTTCAGTGGGCAACCGGTCTTGAGCTACAGGGTGAAATGGCTGCTGGCATTATGCGCTAACGAAGAGGACAGTCACTGTGCCCCTCCTCTCCTGGCCTCTCCAGTTGTGGACCTGGCTGAAAAATGGCCCTTGGTAGATTCCGGCGACTGTGATGCAAGGAAGGGGCTTGCCGCTCCATCACAGGATGTTAAGATAAAGTGCCGCATCTGTTTAGTGAATTTACCCCTGAGTCTTGTTTTCAGGGAAATCTTAACAAAATTTAGCTGGGCTTATGCTTTAAACAAGAAAAAAACAACGATTTGCCATTGAAAGAGGTTAGAAAAATAGACTTCATTGAAAGGGAATACAAGTTTATTTTTCCTACCCCAATGGCAAATAGTTTCTTTCTTGTTTTAAGCATAAACCTCAAAATTTGTTAGATTTCAAAACATTATGTAGTTTTGCTTCTGAAGTAAGTATATTTTGTTTTAAGGATGATTAGATATTTTTCTGGAAAGCAAGACCAAAATACTGAGTAAGGAAAAAAAAATTTTTTTCAGTGCATTCCCTTACAAAATATCTAGAGTTCTATCAGGACGACTTGCAGACTTGAGTGAAATTCAAGATGACATTTATTTGATGAATATAAAACAGAAAATGTAATGTCACCCTTTGGCGTAAGCCCCGTCTGGCGGTCCGAAGAAGTTGTACTCGGAACCGTCATATCCTGCCGGAAGGGACTGGACTCGACTTGTGGTGGTGGGGTGGTGGAGGTTGCTGTGTTAGCACAACTGAAACAGCAATGTGATAGAATGTGAGCAGACTTATAAAGCAATGGCTTACATGCGATTGGCTAGGAGTTACCTAGTTAATGGTGCAATGATGTACAGCTGCTAGTCTTCCCGCTAGAACAACGCTGCGCTTACATTTCTGGCAAACTAGCCGTAAACTTGCCAAAAATGTGCCACAATTCTCCCACATATTATTTTCACATGCACATGAGCTAGTGATTCTGTGCAAATGTTTGCCAGAAGATTGCAGCTCTTCACCAGTATTGGTGAAACTGCAGCAAACCTTTGACAACAATGAAAAATTTGCCACAAAGCTCATTTGCATGTGAAAATTATTTGCCATGAACTTTCAATTTTTGTAAGGGTTTACGAACAGATTCTTTTTGCAGCGTAAAACAACTCTGTGTTTGAATATTTTTCTCCATTCCCTCTCTTTTCTCACAGGAAAAAAGAACTCAATTTTGTTGCGTAAGACCTCTCAGGGTGGATCAGTCACAGGCAGCAGTTTGGGTCGTGGTGGAGGCAGTCGTGGTGGTGGTGCGGGTGGCGCGGGCGGCACGGGTCTGGGTTCTTGTGACAGTGTTCTGGTCCAACAGATCGTAAAACATGACAGTATGCCCACCATGCAGGACATTGCTGCTGGCACCCGAGGCAGCACCGGAGGCACGGTCTCACCGCGACCTCACCCAGTGATCTGGGCACCACTCGTTCACGCGCCCCTCCAGACTGCTGCTGCCACCACCAATGTGGCCATTGCCTTGATGCATCAGCAACAGCAGCAGCAACAGTTACAGCAGCAGCTACAGCAACAATACGCTCTGGGAGCCGCTCTATTCCTGCCATCTCCTTTCCCCATCTCACCCTCTCCCTCGTCCTGCCCTCTCTCACCTCCCCATCCACCCATACTACACCCGCGTCAATCCATCAGCTCCCTCATAGGTGTGATGGGTGGACTCCCCCCACGAGGAGTACCATCCGCTATGAATCCTACACCTTCGCCCTCCACAATGGGGTCGACTGCTGCGGGAGCAGCTCCTCTGGCAGGTGGAGGAGGTGGGGTTGCAAAAACTCCGCCTACACCTGCGTCCTCGGTCCCTGCTGCCTTGCAGGCTGGCAGAACCCTTCATCACAGTCTCCGCCTTCACACTGAACCCACAGGAGGGATGAACACACCACCTCTCCATAAAGTCTTGCCTCCTACGTCAGCTGCTGCAGCGCTGTTCAGTGAAGGGCGTAGTATCGGCTCCGGTCAGCAGGGGGCCAAAGAGGCTTTAATGCGCCATGTTGGAGGCGGCAGCACACAGGGTCTCCCAATGATCGGTCGGCTCACCCAGGAGGCCAGACTGCTCTCTGCCTCGCAGCCAACTCTGCCTCACCGTGGCTGGGCATGCATGCAGCCTCATCCCCCTCTCCATCGTAAAGCATCCGGAGGAAACCTGCTGCCAGCACCCTTCCTCATGGCATCAGGACAGCTCGCTCGAGGAGGCAGTGCTGGTTTTCTGAGCTCAAACGCTCCACAGCCTGTTGTCACACAGACACCCACACACACAGCCCTGCTGCTGCCCTCTCAGCTGGCACATGCACCACCACCCACATCTGCTCAAGGATCTGCTCCATCACCTCTTGCCCCATTCTCTTCTTCCCCAAAACAAACCCCTCTTTTTCCCTCCAACCCCCCTTCAGCCCTCACAGCTGCACCTTCTGGTCTAGGTGTCCCTCAGAGACCTAGACATTGCACTATGATACAGAATCTTCCTTCGACCTCTCCTCCTCCCTTGCTCTGCCCACCATCTCCCTCTCAGTGCATCTCCACTTCTCCAACCTCATCTTCTGGCCCATCTCTGGCTCAGAATTCCTGCATCAAACGCTCTCAGACACCTCCGCCACCCTCCCCATTTTCTTGCACCACCAACTCAACGCCCACTGTAACTCCTTCACAAACACCCACCCAAACTAGAACTCCAACTCCTATTCAAACTCCAGTTCAAACCCCCACACAAACAAGAACGGTATCCCCTGTTCAATCACACATTCAAAGCTCTACCCAAACCCAAAATATCACCCAGTCTAGAACACCAGCTGCCATCCAAACCCAGTCCCATGCTCTATGGCCAACTCCTGTCCAAATCACCACAGCTGCACAAACTCCCAGCCCCATTCAGAGTCCAGTCCCCACCCAAACTCAACCATCCATTCAAACCCCAACTAAAACTCTAAGCTCAACTCCGGCCCAAAGTGCTACAGTCCAAGTTCTTGGTCCAGCTCTGACACGGTCTCCAGTTTCCAGTCAAACCCAAACATCAACTCCCATACAAAGTCCGACCTCCTCCTGGACCCCAACCTCAACTCCTATCCACACTCCTGCCCAAAGCAGACCTTCAACCCCTGTTCTAACTCAATTACAGTCTTCTGTACAAACTCCCACCACTCAGACCCTGATTCCATCTCAACTGCCAGCTCCTAACCAAACCAGAACCACAACTCCATCCATTAAACAATCTCCACCTCTTAAAACCCCTGCTGCTGCATCATATTCTCCTGCACCACCTTCATCACCTGCTACATCACAGCCACAAATCCCAGCTGCTACCCAGATTCAGACCTTAAATGATCTGCCCACTCCAGCCACTCCAACCGTAAATTCATCTCCCATTGCTGCTTCTACTACCTCCTCATATGCAGCCCTCCAGCCCACCTCCATCACCTCCATTGTACCAAAAGAGGGAAAGAAAGAGCAGGACCTGCTTCAGACACAGAGAGACTCTGAGACAAAGAGACAAGACATTTCCTGCTAACATGTGAGGAGTTTGATAGATGCTGAAGCAAGGATCTGGTCAGAGCTTCATGTTTTGTCTATGGTTGCTAATGGTTCAGGAGATGAATAAGAATGAGAAGCAAAGTTCAGCTGTATCAGTTCAGGCTTTTCAGGTTCCATGAGCATGCATTTCAACACACCATCCTCCATGTGATGGTCAGTCTTGATCTTGGCAAGTTTAATTCCACTGAGCTACAGGGTTTACATCGACTCTATCAAGACAAGGTAAAAAAACAAAGTAGAACTAGAGTGTCTATGAAGATTCTCTGTCATTGTCTCACATCATAGAATGTCAGGTCAATCATTTTTCACAGGGAATCTCTACCTAGAACTGAATCCTTGACATTTCGCTGAACAATGTATTGGCCACCCTAGATCTTAATACTATTCATCTGATAGATGACAGCTTTTGCCAGAAATGTTTCTGATAGACCTAAAGGGAATGTACTGACATTGCATGATTGACAGAAAAAACTCAATTTATTCAAGTCAATTCAGCAGTAGGTCTGTTAATAGAGCACAGGTACACATTTACCTGACATCAGGTGTTTAATGTTGATTTACTCATTTGCACATCACTGAACAGTACAGAAAATTAATCAAGAGAATGTTTAGTGAGATCTGGCCATGTTTTATCACCTCAAAAACACAAGCAGCATTTTCAGTTCCACAGTCTGGAGACATTATAAAGAATGTGTTTGAAATGGATCCCCTCACTCGTCATATAGAAATCTCTATGCACAGTACCAGCAAGGGAATTAACAGCGCTTTTACAAACACATCTCCTGTCATTCTGAATTAGCAGCAGAATGTTTTGTCACAGGAACATTCTGGTTTTCTTGCACATACGTTTGTGAGTACAATTTAAAATGTCCTGGCGTCCCTGATCACCATATTGAAATAATACATTTTGACACCGTATATTTGTGTTAATGTAGTGTACACTGCCGATAAACTACAAATGGTGCATTGTACATAGTGAGTTAGGTAAAAAAAAATCATCTCACAAAAAAAAAAACTAAACTACAAATGTCCTGTTTTGTGTAGTTGTTTTGAATAACGGTGTTCTTCCATTTGTTAAAATATTAGACAGTGATTACCAATCAGTATGCAAAAAGCAAATGTAAATCTAGCAATCTAGCTGGTAAGCTGCTAGTTGAACCGTTTGAGACTTGATTGTAGAATTATCAAATTAAATCCCTAACAAATAAAACAATGAAGCAATGGAACCGACACATAACAACACTAAAATGAAGATCATAGGAACAGACAACTTTTGTTGCTATAGTTTGTATTCCATCCATATTTTCATTGGTGACAGAATAAATTATAGGAGAAGGGTTTTTCAAACTTTCTTTGGATTATTTAAATCCAATCATTTCTCTTTGCTAATGTAATAGAATCACACACTAATGGATGTCTAATGTCAGCATGCTCAGAGACCGTATGACCGGAGTCTGCGTGAGCTGCAAAACAAACTCAACTTTAAAATCTGAAAATGTCACTTTTAATTTTGAGCTCCAACACTCTAATCTTTTTTATTCACCAAAGTTTAACATTTCCCATTATATAAACAATTAGTGTCACAGATGTGAAAAGACTGTAGAGAATATATATCTCAAAACTATTATGAGAAAAAATAGAAGCAATCCATTAGTAGTTTGTTGTCTCAGGTGTTTGATGTTAGTTTTGGACAATATGAAGTTCATGTTCTCACTCAATACTGTAACTGCAGTTGTGTTTTGTTTTTTATTGTGTTTTGCACTAAAACAGCTCAGTCTCACCCAGTGAACACACAGCAGAAGTGCTTTAGATGCCGCTTGTCTGATTCCCTGTCAGTGTTTCTGCTGCTCTGTGTGTTAGTACACACACACACACACACACACACACACGTGATGCTTTATGCGCTTTCATCTGTACTTGCCACAGCAGCTTTTATCTTCTCAACGCTCTTGTACTGTAGCCGCTACCATTGAGTCACACACACACACACACACACACACACACACACACACACACACACACACACACACACACAGTGTCCAGTGCTGTTCTTTAGTGTTTTGTGCCGAAAGTGAAATTATGTATAATTTTCCTCTTCAGTACCATGTTGCCTAGATTGCACATTTAAGGACCAAATGTTCATTTTTATTTGTAATCACATCTTAAGCTTTTGAGAAAAGAAATAATAAAAAATACAATGATAATATATCATAGAAATAATGATGAACATGTAAAAAATGATTTTTGCCAAGTCAGAATAAAGTGAATTTAAAATCAATTTCTCTTCAATTTCTTCAATCACTCTCACACACACTCACAAACTCTCTCACACACACACATACACACACTCAAACATACACACTCACACACACAGTCACACTCATACACACATACCAGAATTCTGTATGTTGCTTGTAACATGATCTCATTCCTTCTGAGGTTGCAGGTGTGTGTGTATGAGTGAGTGTGTGTGTGTGTGTGTTAGTGTGTTTGTGTTGTGTTTTACTGTATGTGTGTGTGTTTGTGTGTTTGTGTTGTGTTTTACAGTATGTGTTTTAGTGTATGTGTGTTTGTGTGTCTGTTTGTGTGTGTGTGTGTGTGTGTGTTTGTGTGTCTGTGTTTGTGGGTGTGTGTGTGTGTTTGTGTGTCTGTGTTTGTGGGTGTGTGTGTGTGTGTGTGTGTGTGTGTGTGTGTGTGTGTCTGTGCTCCTACAGTGGAGTTGAAAAGTCTGAGACCACTAGTGAAAATTCTTCTATTTTGCATCATTTTCTAATTTAACACACACATTACACACAATGTTTTCATTATAACAATTTGACAAGTTATTTAACATGACTTTGAGATTATCTTGAAATCTGACAGTCTGTACAGAGTTAACACGGTCAATGTCAGAAGTTTACTTGCGTTTCATTAATTCATATAGAATCTAAAATATCTCTTCTTCATTTTTCATCATTACGTAAAATATGTATTTCCAGGTTTAAACATGTTCTCAGACTCTATGTCATGAGTGTGGTGTGTGTGTGTGTAACTGTGTTGTGTGTCTGCAGTCTCTCATGTCAGTGTGGATGTGTGAAGAACTCACAAAAAGACCATATTTATTCACAGTGCAATTGTGTGCTACTCTTTAGTGAAATGTTTATTAAATCACAACTGAATTTAGCAGGAGAGGATTAGCAAACAACATGTTTATGTTAGAATGAATCTAAGAACAAAGGTGGAATAACATGATCATATTTCTATAGAAGATTGTGTGGTTATGTTTGTAATGGAATGATGTCTCTCTGTATACTGCCTACTGTTTTCTTTTTAAATAGTATGCAACAATGAGCATCTCAAGCAGTAGTATACTTACCGTATGTCTTGTCACATGACTGCATCACTTTGCATATTTAATTCAATGAGAGGTGGTTGGGTATCATTTCAGTAATAGAAATGGTTATTTTATTTGACAGTCTGCTCAAATAATGAGTCAAGAAAGAGATGTTTATATTCATAGATGATATTCATCACACTGTAAAATGGAAGGTCAAGACGAGCATCACTCAGTGCACACTACATCTGGGTACATAGTGTACATACTACAGTCATACAGTATAGTAGTATTCTTTCACTAATGAACACTAGATGGCGTAGAAAGCTCAATTAGTGACTGCACACTTATCAGAAAACTACTGAACACAACACACACACCTGTGTTCGTGTGTTTCTGCTTCAGTGAGTAAAAAACATGGTTACAGTTTTTGTAAACATCTCTCACCACAAAACCATTGATTCAAAATATAAGTTTCTCGTGAAATGTCATGAGAACATTTGGTTTAATCACCAAAACAGAACATAATGAAATCTTTTCAGTTCAGTCGTTTTAACTACCAGTGAATCCAGTTACAAACAATGCAAGATACATGTTTCAAATCACCCTTAGAAGTGCTGAAAGTAATATGCTACAGTACTGTAAAAGACAGATTACACAGTTTTCACATTAGGCAATACATTTACATTACAGAATCTGTCATTTCCATAATATCAATCCTATGTGTAATCAAGCTGTGATCAATGAAGACATCCTCTACAATCATTTGGGCAAGTTGTGTTTTTCAGATATAATTGTAACATAGGTATACTCTATAATCAAATGTACACTGTTAAATAAAACAAAATATAATATTTAGCACACATTACATTCATTTGGATCAAGCCTGTCTTGAGGATTTGGCCATAGATTCTCGTCCACATCACAATGAATGTCATCATTGTTCATGCACATTGGGAAAAACCTTTTAGCATAGCGAATCCATGCTTGACATTGGTCTACACTGATGTCATCACATGCCTCATCCGTGGCCTGAAGGAGGGTGGCGATCACAAGGGGTTGGCGATCATAGACTTTCCACCTCCATGCTGAAAAAACGTCCTCAGTAGGGTTGAGGAAAGGAGAGTATGGGGGCAGGTAGAGGGTCATGAATCGGGGATGGGCCTGAAACCATGCTTGAACCACCTCCGCATGGTGGAACCTGACAGTGTCCCACACAATTACACAGGTGACACCTTCACCTTGACAGGCCGGCTCAATTTCATTGAGAAACTCGATGAGATGTGCAGCGTTGTAGGAGCCAAGTAATGGCCTACGTCCTACCACAACATCTTCAGAGATAGCTGCGCGCATGGAGATGTTTCCTCCACGTTGTCCAGGCACTTGAACAGTGGCCCGTTGGCCGATGAGGTTCCATCCACAGTGACGAGTTTTGGCCAGGTTAAAGCCCACTTCATCAACAGAAATGTACTTGTGATGGTTCACATCCGCATCAAGCACCATCACCCTCTGAAAAATATATTTCAGTTAGTTCTTTTTACAGTGTAGTTCCAATATACATATGAAGTAACAGTAATACAGTATATAGTGCTGTACCTGAACATACTCAGCCCTCAGTTGTTTCACCCGGTCATTGTTTCTCTCAAAAGGCACCAGGTAAATGTGTTTCATTGATACCTGGTGCCTCTTCAAAAGGTGGGCTACTGTTGGTAGGCTGATGGATGCCACATTGGCAAAGGTGTCATTTTTCTCCTCAATTACCTGCTTTAATTCCGACAGCCGTATATCATTCCTGTCTCTCACCATTTCCACCACTGCCCACTCCTGCTGGTCGGTCAGCACACGGCCACCACTATGGGGTTTTCTGTCAATTCTAAGCATAGAACAGAGTATACTGTCAATAGATCATACTGTAAGAATACTGTAACATTTTATGAATTTACATACATTACAATTTACTGTAAATGTAATGGTAAAGCATAGTATATATCATCCAGACTTACTGGTTTTCTTGGTGAAAAGTTCAGATGATAGAATTGACAGTTGATCTTTTTAGATTTGGATCAACTAATCTGGCAGCCTCTGCCATAGTAAGGCCTCGGTTCACCACATGATCAACAATGATAGCCCGGACTTCATTAGAGACAACAGTTCTGCCTTCCTCTCTCTGACGACCAACCCTTTGACGGGCCCCACACCCACCTCTCTGACCTCACTGTTGGTGCTGACGCCCACCTCTCTGACCTCTCTGTTGTTGCCCACACCCACCTCTCTGACCTCTCTGTTGTTGCCCACACCCACCTCTCTGACCTCTCTGTTGGTGCCCACGCCCACCTCTCTGACCTCTCTGTTGTTGCCCACACCCACCTCTCTGACCTCTCTGTTGGTGCCCACGCCCACCTCTCTGACCTCACTGTTGGTGCCGACGCCCACCTCTCTGACCTCTCTGTTGTTGCCCACACCCACCTCTCTGACCTCTCTGTTGGTGCCCACGCCCACCTCTCTGACCTCTCTGTTGGTGCCCACGCCCACCTCTCTGACCTCTCTGTTGGTGCCCATGCCCACCTCTCTAACCTCTCTGTTGGTGCCCATGCCCACCTCTCTGACCTCCCTGTTGGTGCCCATGCCCACCTCTCTAACCTCTCTGTTGGTGCCCATGCCCACCTCTCTGACCTCTCTGTTGTTGCCCACGCCCACCTCTCTAACCTCTCTGTTGGTGCCCACGCCCACCTCTCTGACCTCTCTGTTGGTGCCCATGCCCACCTCTCTGACCTCTCTGTTGGTGCCCATGCCCACCTCTCTGACCTCTGCCCATGCCCACCTCTCTGACCTCTCTGTTGGTGCCCACACCCACCTCTCTGACCTCTCTGTTGGTGCCCACGCCCACCTCTCTGACCTCTCTGTTGGTGCCCACGCCCACCTCTCTGACCTCTCTGTTGGTGCCCATGCCCACCTCTCTAACCTCTCTGTTGGTGCCCATGCCCACCTCTCTGACCTCTCTGTTGGTGCCCATGCCCACCTCTCTAACCTCTCTGTTGGTGCCCATGCCCACCTCTCTGACCTCTCTGTTGTTGCCCACGCCCACCTCTCTAACCTCTCTGTTGGTGCCCACGCCCACCTCTCTGACCTCTCTGTTGGTGCCCATGCCCACCTCTCTGACCTCTCTGTTGGTGCCCATGCCCACCTCTCTGACCTCTGCCCATGCCCACCTCTCTGACCTCTCTGTTGGTGCCCATGCCCACCTCTCTGACCTCTCTGTTGGTGCCCATGCCCACCTCTCTAACCTCTCTGTTGGTGCCCACGCCCACCTCTCTGACCTCTCTGTTGGTGCCCATGCCCACCTCTCTGACCTCTCTGTTGGTGCCCATGCCCACCTCTCTAACCTCTCTGTTGGTGCCCACGCCCACCTCTCTGACCTCTCTGTTGGTGCCCATTCCCACCTCTCTGACCTCTCTGTTGTTGCCCACGCCCACCTCTCTAACCTCTCTGTTGGTGCCCATGCCCACCTCTCTGACCTCTCTGTTGGTGCCCACACCCACCTCTCTGACCTCTCTGTTGGTGCCCATGCCCACCTCTCTAACCTCTCTGTTGGTGCCCATACCCACCTCTCTAACCTCTCTGTTGGTGCCCATGCCCACCTCTCTGACCTCTCTGTTGGTGCCCACACCCACCTCTCTGATGGATCCCTTGTCCACAAGCTCCTCCTATTCCTTGCTGTCTGTCCTGCTCCATGTTGAAAGAAATTGCCAGTGTTTACACCCCCCCTTTTATATGGTGACCAATTGTGGTTACCACTATGTGAAATCAATTAGCAATAACGAGTATTCATTATGTGTGGTTACATGTAATTTAGATGTTCATACAAACACATTTTATTTGTGTAGTTCTCGAAATCCATATACTGTATATAGATGACAAACCAATATAAAATCTGTAGGTTTACCAAACGGTTCAGTGATTAACCATTAAGAGCAGTTGGATTAAGTGTTGGTCAAATGTATTTACGCAAATCAGAAGAGAAGCATATCAGAAGTATTGTGAGCATTGCATTGTGAACAATAACTTCATATGAAAGGTATTTCTTTGATGACACACTGATTAGGTGTGGTGAAAAAGTGACTGTGTAATTTTGTGTGTTGTACTTAATTGAACATGTGATTACATGTTTGAAAAAACAGCCTTTTTGATGATCTGCTTTGAGTTATGTACTAACAGTTGTGAGGTTTTACCACATACTTGTGATAATAGTACCAACGCAATCAACAAAACTGTAATTATAAGTATCATTGGCAGGGTTGGGAGAGTTACTTTTGAAATGTAATCCACTACAGATTACAGATTACATGCTGTAAAATTTGTAACGTATTCCGTTAGATTACTCAAGGTCAGTAATGTAATCTAAATACTTTGGATTACTTCTTCAGCACTGGTAGATTTTTTCACTTGTTTTGACTATAAAAACTCTGCCAGTACAGTAAGACAAAATACACATGTTAAAAATACATTCTCTGAAAAACCCAAATATCTTCTGCTGTGTTGTTTCTAAAACAAGATTAATCAAACTGATCTTGTTTAAGGATTTTTAGATATTTTTACAGGAAAACAATTCAAAAATTATTATCAAGAATATGATTTTTGCCCTAATATCAAAGATCTTACTAGAAAAAAATTAATTATGATCTAACGTGAATTTTCTTGATAATAAAATACGATCGTGTCTGGTAACATGTGCATGTAAAATGGCTAGAAATAGCATTTTAACTTAGCGTAAAGCTGACAATTTACACAAGGTTTATTTCTATTTCTTCTGCTCCAAACTTACTTCAAACGTACTTCTCTGTCTGCTCGTATGAATGTAACACATCATAAGAAAGTGTTTCACCGCTGTTCAAATGCACTTTAGATCACATCATTTATATGTAGAAATGTTTTCCATCTGAAAGGACTAAATATTAAATGAAACAAAAGACAATAAAAGACAAAGTAATCTCTTCAGTAATCTAAATACTTTTTGAATGTAACTGTATTCTAATTACTAATTATTTAAATTGTAACTGTTGTGCAGTACAGTTACTTATATTTTGTATTTTAAATACGTAATCCCGTTACATGTAATCTGTTACTCCCCAACACTGATCATTGGTTATGTAAAAATAATTTATAAGAACAAGATGTGAGACAGTAACCTGATGTGTGTGTGTGTATGAGTGTGTGTGTGTGTGTGTGTGAGAGAGAGAGAGAGAGAATGAGTGTGTGTGTGTGAATGTGTGTCTGTGTGTGTGTGTGTGTCTGTGTGTGTGAGTGTTTGTGTGTCTGTGTGTGTGCCTGTGTGTGTGTGTCTGTGTGTGTGAGTGTTTGTGTGTCTGTGTGTGTGCCTGTGTGTGTGTGTCTGTGTGTGTGAGTGTTTGTGTGTGTCTGTGTGTGTGTGTCTGTGTGTGTGAGTGTTTGTGTGTGTCTGTGTGTGTGTGTATGTGTGTGTGTGAATGTGTGTCTGTGTGTGTGAGTGTTTGTGTGTGTCTGTGTGTGTGTGTCTGTGTGTGTGAGTGTTTGTGTGTGTCTGTGTGTGTGTGTCTGTGTGTGTGTGTGTGTGTGTCTGTGTCTGTGTGTGTGTGTGTGTCTGTGTGTGTGTGTGTCTGTGTGTGTGTGTGTGTGTGTGTGTGTGTGTGTGTCTGTGTGTGTGTGTGTGTGTGTGTGTGTGTGTGTCTGTGTCTGTGTGTGTGTGTGTGTCTGTGTGTGTGTGTGTGTGTGTGTGTGTGTGTGTGTATGTCTGTGTCTGTGTGTGTGTGTGTGTGTGTGTGTCTGTGTGTGTGTCTGTGTCTGTGTGTGTGTGTGTGTGTGTGTGTGTGTGTGTGTCTGTGTGTGTGTGTGTGTGTGTGTGTGTGTCTGTGTGGTACATTGATGTATACACCAACATAAGTGCCTCAACACACTAAACCACTTCAAGCAGGATGTCAGCGAATATGTGTGTGACTGAACTGCTAAACTAACCTCATCCTGACACCTCCACACACACACACACACACACCCAAACACTCCTTTATTTCTCATGAGTTGTCATCTCTCTCTTCGTCTCTCGGTGTTTCCTTCTCTGCACTCAGTATCTTTACATTTCTGTCTTTCTTTGATTGTTGACTTTCTTCTCTTGATTTTGAACCATTTGAATTTTCCTGCATCATAAACCGTCTGAAAGATTGTGTTTGTGACAGAGAAAGACATTGAGATGTGGAGAGACTTGAGCGGTTTGTGTGCTTAGCACAGTGACATTAAAGGATAATTACACTTGTGTTTGTACAATATTAGCAGATCTTGGCATTGGCAGTGTGGGCAGTGGCCTTGGGCGCCCCCGCATCAGTGCTGGGAAGTAACTTCATTATATAGTAGCGTGACAGTAGTTCAACTTTTTTTTTTCTTTTTTTTTCTTTTTTTTTTATCAATAGTGTGTCTTTTCCAGAAACAAGCTACATTTTTGTATTGTAAAAAAGTGTTAGCACAGTAACATTCTTACACACATACGTATAAGGAATTTGTCTTGGTGACAGAAGCTTCCGGTACACAAACAATACTACAACAAGACAGAGATAATATAAAATAGAATACAAATACACAATAAGACAATATATATATATATATATATATATATATATATATATATATATATATATATATATACACATATGTACAAATACAAATCTGTTATATAAATATAAATAGAGTAAGCTGTGTATTGCACACAATTATTCCTCACTGGGGCAGTTTTAACTGTTCATGAGATGAATAGCCTGAGGGAAAAAACTGTTCCTGTGCCTGACGGTTCTGGTGCTCAGAGCTCTGTAGCGTCGGCCAGAAGGCATCAGTTCAAAAAGGTAGTGGGCAGGGTGAGTGGGGTCCAGAGTGATTTTTCCAGCCTTTTTCCTCACTCTGGAAGTGTATAGTTCTTGAAGGGAGAGCAGGGGGCAACCAATAATCCTCTCAGCAGTCCGAACTGTCCTTTGTAGTCTTCTGATGTCTGATTTCATAGCTGAACCAAACCAGACAGTTATAGAAGTGCAGAGGACAGACTCAATGACTGCTGAGTAGAACTGTATCAGCAGCGCCTGTGGCAGGTTGAACTTCTTCAACTGGCGAAGGAAGTACAACCTCTGCTGAACCTGAGTCAATGTGTGTCTCCCACTTCAGGTTCTGTGAGATGGTAGTGCCCAGGAACCTGAATGACTCCACTGCTGCCACAGTGCTGTTTAGAATGGTGAGGGGGGTCAGTGTTGGGGTGTTCCTCCTAAAGTCCACAATCATCTCCACTGTTCCAGGTAGTTTTGACTGCACCAGTTAATGCATTAGTAAGGTCTCATAACACACCTTATAATATGTTATAACTTCTCATAAATAATTGTAACCACAATTATAATACTTACCTACTCATAGTTATACCTTAGAGCAGGGGTGTCAAACTCATTTTGAGTCGAAAGCCTGATTGGACCAAGCAACATTGCTTGGGGGCTGAAGTTTATATTTATAAATTATATATACTGTGTGTGTGTGTGTGTGTGTGTGTGTGTGTGTGTGTATATATATATATATATATATATATATATATATATATATATTCTTTAACTTTGTTTAAATAATTTTTAAAATTATGTATTAAAATTATTAATTATCTTTAACAAAATTGTATCATATTTTATCAACTTTGTACATAAAACATTTCGACATGACTGAGAGCAACTTGCAGAAAATCTCACATTCATTCAGCCCCTCCGAGTAATTCAGTAAGATCATTCACTGAAGGATTCGTCAAACTGATTCAGAACGAGAACTCGTGAGCTGGTGAATCATAAGAGTCATTTATTCATGATTCGGATTAAACCAGTCAGTGTGTTTGTTGTTGAGTACAGCCAGTGAACACAATGCAATATAAAGGCGTGCTGTTTTGGTGTTATTTCATGGTGCACACTTTATTATATCACCACATTCAGTTCAGACTGCAATCTCATAACTTGGGGAAAAGATCATTACTTTAATGACGCTGGTAGATCAGCAGTGGAGCAAAGGAAAACTGGAGCAGGAAAATAGAAAGATGCTGTCATAACTAACACTGGGGTAAAACAATATGAAATGTTTCTGCCCACCAGCCGCAGTGTCTGTTAATGCCCAGTTTCACCAGCCAAAGTGTCTGTTAATGCCCAATTTCACCAGCCACAGTGTCTGTTAATGCCCAATTTCACCAGCCACAGTGTCTGTTAATGCCCAATTTCACCAGCCATAGTGTCTGTTAATGCCCAATTTCACCAGCCACAGTGTCTGTTAATGCCCAATTTCACCAGCCACAGTGTCTGTTAATGCCCAATTTCACCAGCCACAGTGTCTGTTAATGCCCAATTTCACCAGCCACAGTGTCTGTTAATGCCCAGTTTCACCAGCCACAGTGTCTGTTAATGCCCAGTTTCACCAGCCACAGTGTCTGTTAATGCCCAGTTTCACCAGCCACAGTGTCTGTTAATGCCCAATTTCACCAGCCATAGTGTCTGTTAATGCCCAATTTCACCAGCCACAGTGTCTGTTAATGCCCAATTTCACCAGCCACAGTGTCTGTTAATGCCCAATTTCACCAGCCACAGTGTCTGTTAATGCCCAGTTTCACCAGCCACAGTGTCTGTTAATGCCCAGTTTCACCAGCCACAGTGTCTGTTAATGCCCAATTTCACCAGCCACAGTGTCTGTTAATGCCCAGTTTCACCAGCCACAGTGTCTGTTAATGCCCAGTTTCACCAGCCACAGTGTCTGTTAATGCCCAGTTTCACCAGCCACAGTGTCTGTTAATGCCCAGTTTCACCAGCCACAGTGTCTGTTAATGCCCAGTTTCACCAGCCACAGTGTCTGTTAATGCCCAGTTTCACCAGCCACAGTGTCTGTTAATGCCCAATTTCACCAGTCACAGTGTCTGTTAATGCCCAATTTCACCAGCCATAGTGTCTGTTAATGCCCAATTTCACCAGTCACAGTGTCTGTTAATGCCCAATTTCACCAGTCACAGTGTCTGTTAATGCCCAGTTTCACCAGCCACAGTGTCTGTTAATGCCCAGTTTCACCAGCCACAGTGTCTGTTAATGCCCAATTTCACCAGCCACAGTGTCTGTTAATGCCCAATTTCACCAGCCACAGTGTCTGTTAATGCCCAGTTTCACCAGCCACAGTGTCTGTTAATGCCCAATTTCACCAGTCACAGTGTCTGTTAATGCCCAATTTCACCAGCCATAGTGTCTGTTAATGCCCAATTTCACCAGCCATAGTGTCTGTTAATGCCCAATTTCACCAGCCACAGTGTCTGTTAATGCCCAATTTCACCAGTCACAGTGTCTGTTAATGCCCAGTTTCACCAGCCACAGTGTCTGTTAATGCCCAGTTTCACCAGCCACAGTGTCTGTTAATGCCCAATTTCACCAGCCACAGTGTCTGTTAATGCCCAATTTCACCAGCCACAGTGTCTGTTAATGCCCAGTTTCACCAGCCAAAGTGTCTGTTAATGCCCAATTTCACCAGCCACAGTGTCTGTTAATGCCCAATTTCACCAGCCATAGTGTCTGTTAATGCCCAATTTCACCAGCCACAGTGTCTGTTAATGCCCAGTTTCACCAGCCACAGTGTCTGTTAATGCCCAATTTCACCAGCCAAAGTGTCTGTTAATGCCCAATTTCACCAGCCACAGTGTCTGTTAATGCCCAGTTTCACCAGCCACAGTGTCTGTTAATGCCCAATTTCACCAGCCACAGTGTCTGTTAATGCCCAATTTCACCAGCCACAGTGTCTGTTAATGCCCAGTTTCACCAGCCACAGTGTCTGTTAATGCCCAATTTCACCAGCCACAGTGTCTGTTAATGCCCAATTTCACCAGCCATAGTGTCTGTTAATGCCCAATTTCACCAGCCAAAGTGTCTGTTAATGCCCAGTTTCACCAGCCACAGTGTCTGTTAATGCCCAATTTCACCAGCCAAAGTGTCTGTTAATGCCCAATTTCACCAGCCACAGTGTCTGTTAATGCCCAATTTCACCAGCCACAGTGTCTGTTAATGCCCAATTTCACCAGCCACAGTGTCTGTTAATGCCCAATTTCACCAGCCACAGTGTCTGTTAATGCCCAGTTTCACCAGCCACAGTGTCTGTTAATGCCCAGTTTCACCAGCCACAGTGTCTGTTAATGCCCAGTTTCACCAGCCACAGTGTCTGTTAATGCCCAATTTCACCAGCCACAGTGTCTGTTAATGCTCAATTTCACCAGCCAAAGTGTCTGTTAATGCCCAGTTTCACCAGCCACAGTGTCTGTTAATGCCCAATTTCACCAGCCACAGTGTCTGTTAATGCCCAGTTTCACCAGCCACAGTGTCTGTTAATGCCCAATTTCACCAGTCACAGTGTCTGTTAATGCCCAATTTCACCAGCCATAGTGTCTGTTAATGCCCAATTTCACCAGTCACAGTGTCTGTTAATGCCCAATTTCACCAGTCACAGTGTCTGTTAATGCCCAGTTTCACCAGCCACAGTGTCTATTAATGCCCAATTTCACCAGCCACAGTGTCTGTTAATGCCCAATTTCACCAGCCACAGTGTCTATTAATGCCCAATTTCACCAGCCACAGTGTCTGTTAATGCCCAGTTTCACCAGCCACAGTGTCTGTTAATGCCCAATTTCACCAGCCACAGTGTCTGTTAATGCCCAGTTTCACCAGCCACAGTGTCTGTTAATGCCCAATTTCACCAGCCACAGTGTCTGTTAATGCCCAATTTCACCAGCCACAGTGTCTGTTAATGCCCAGTTTCACCAGCCACAGTGTCTGTTAATGCCCAATTTCACCAGTCACAGTGTCTGTTAATGCCCAATTTCACCAGCCATAGTGTCTGTTAATGCCCAATTTCACCAGTCACAGTGTCTGTTAATGCCCAATTTCACCAGTCACAGTGTCTGTTAATGCCCAGTTTCACCAGCCACAGTGTCTGTTAATGCCCAATTTCACCAGCCACAGTGTCTGTTAATGCCCAGTTTCACCAGCCACAGTGTCTGTTAATGCCCAATTTCACCAGCCACAGTGTCTGTTAATGCCCAGTTTCACCAGCCACAGTGTCTGTTAATGCCCAGTTTCACCAGCCACAGTGTCTGTTAATGCCCAGATTTCACCAGCCACAGTGTCTGTTAATGCCCAGTTTCACCAGCCACAGTGTCTGTTAATGCCCAATTTCACCAGTCACAGTGTCTGTTAATGCCCAATTTCACCAGCCATAGTGTCTGTTAATGCCCAATTTCACCAGTCACAGTGTCTGTTAATGCCCAATTTCACCAGCCACAGTGTCTGTTAATGCCCAGTTTCACCAGCCACAGTGTCTGTTAATGCCCAGTTTCACCAGCCACAGTGTCTGTTAATGCCCAGTTTCACCAGCCACAGTGTCTGTTAATGCCCAGTTTCACCAGCCACAGTGTCTGTTAATGCCCAGTTTCACCAGTCACAGTGTCTGTTAATGCCCAGTTTCACCAGCCACAGTGTCTGTTAATGCCCAGTTTCACCAGTCACAGTGTCTGTTAATGCCCAGTTTCACCAGCCACTTTCATTTAATTACCAGCTCCTTTGGTTATTCATAAAGGTATATAAAACAGCACTTCTGAAGCTGTAGTGAATTATGATGACACACATTAATGCATTTAATGTCGCTGCATGTCATTTGCTTTGTATGGTCATGTATTCAGACACAAATGTTTGGAATTACGCAATGTTGCATTCACAATGTGTGTAAACGTGAACTGCTCTGTGGAAATCAAGCAAACTAAACTTAGAGCACCTCCTGAGATGTTCTGAGATCTTTTGCAGTGTTCTCATGGATGACACTGTTCTTGTAGTTGAAACTATTTTCAGATGACTGAAACAGCAGAAACAGTGAGCATGTTTCATGAGAAGAACTGCACTTATGGACGCCTCTGAATACACGGCGAATCTTCATTCTGTTCTTCAAACGTGCGTCTTTGTGTCTGACAGCATTTCTTGTCACATGTCACTCCAAGACTTATTATAAGTTGCCCACCACTGCACATTCAATATTCATTTTTGCAGGTTCTAATTTTAAACTCTGAATAAAAGGAAAAACACAGAATTTACTAATTTCATTAATTAGATGTTACATCACAAATACACACAATTAGTTTTTGCATTTTCACACTGAGAATAAATGAGTTCATCTGAAAACTGATAAATGTGTCTTTCAGAGGCTTTATATGGAGTTAGGATGAAAATAAGGTGCATTTCAAACTGTTCTGAGACCAGTGCAGACAGACAGCACACTGGAGGTTAAGTCATTCACTAAATAGGGAGCAAAGGAGCATCCTATAGCTCTCTATGCAGTTAAGTGCATTCACTCCTAAAATCTGATCAAAAGTTCAGTTTCAGGCTGCAGATGATGTTTGGATCACTCAACATGTTTGACAGACATGTGACAATGATAATCAGTACATCGATTCAGAATTTATAATGTATCATTTTATTTTAACATGGTTGACAGTGATTGGATGATGCTGGACATTACTTTAAATCTGAATTAATTATGATAATTTCTGATGTAATGTCTGTAACATGAATAATCAACACTCCTGGACACATCATAAACTATTTGATTAAAATAATCACACTTTCTATAAAGTGATGTGCACATGCCTCAGCAGGGACGGGGTAAAAAGAGTACCACTTATGTATACTTTATTAATTCTTTGCTTTTTTAGTGTTTCATTCTTTTTCTTGTATTATAAACAAACAAAAAAATCCATTTTTTTCTTTTTGACAGATTATTGTGTTATATTCCTAACAAAAGCCCCATACTTCACACTTCTTTATTTTTCAGACATGGTCTGTGATAACCCCATGTTTTTGACATGTGTCATAGTAAACCCTTAGAGTACTATGACAGTATCATGAAATATGAATATAATCATTCAGTACTATGGTATTACCCTGGTAACGGCACAGTGTCTGTTGTAATCGGGCTCTAATCTTTTCACTTCTCTCTTCTCTGCACTCTCACTTTATCATTTCATCTCTGCTGCTTCCATTCTGACCTCATCATGGATTTGAATGGGTAGCCCACATGTCCAAAAATGGTAATACCATGGTATTTTTCTGAAAGTGATTACTGGCTGAATCAGACAGCTCCTTCAGTTGTGACAGTATTGTATTAAAGACGTGTTACATTTCTATCACTGAAAACAATGTGACCGCTCTCATTATAATTAATAAAGCTGTCTACACTGCAGGTGTGTCATGTGATGTCAGAAATACAGTAAATAATCAAGTATTAATCTGTTGATGAACTTACAGCACAATACATAGAGTGGACATTTAATCTGACCTGTGATGGTTTATAATTCTGCGAGTACACAGCTAAAATACGAGCTATATGATCATAAATAAACACAAGCAATGTCATTTCTGGATTCTGAAGTATTTATTAAATTATTATAGCATCAAAACTGAGTTTAAAGTATGTAAACATGTTGAACATAAATAAATGATGAAATTACTGTCTGCATGCTCTTGAGTCGCTTAAATAATAATACATAAACATGTTTTGGCATACTTTTGACATTCTGTGCTTATAAAGAAATCATCAAATAATGAATAAATTCTTGGCTCAATAACACAAAATTGATGTCGTTTTAAAGACTTTATGATGCATATAACAACTCTTAACAGGTGCTTTTTAATTGCTGACAAATGAGAAGTATTCTGTTTCCATAACTTATGAAATATGATTATTTACTGTACACAAACTCTCAAATATATGGTCAAATCATCGTGCCGATCGGAAAGTTCATGAACAGAAAACACATTATTTCACTCACATATTAAATTAATATCAAGTAATGGCCTGGAGAAAAGCTTTTAGAGTGTGTATGCTGTAAACAGATATCTTGTGCGAAGGGCACGTTCATACAGTAATTCTGTGTTCCCTTCATAGTACCCACTTCAAGGGTTCTGTACTTCAGAGTGAGTATAGGACATAGGGAGGATAATCTACGATTGCAAAGGCACCTACACTTCATTTCTTTACAAAGAAATCTCATAATAACACATTATTACTGTTATTGTGAGATTATTATGAGATTTTAATTTTGTTTGCTTTAACCATTTTAATTCAATTATTGAAATTGTTACTTTTTTCTGGATGACCAGAAGGGCATCTATAGATTTGCATGTGCTCCTGCTGCCCCCGTTCAGTGCACGCTGGGTGTTATCTAAACTGTCCATATACTGTATGTGGATATACATTTTTAGGAAAATGATTTGCTCTAAATATATATGTCTATCTATATATATATATACAGTTTATATATATATTGCATGTGTCTTAGGGGCTACTAGTAACAAATAAAAAGGGTCATGGAAAATGCACACAGCAATCACAATTCATGACATAATATGAATAATATTGAGTGAATACATTTAACTTTAATATTTTAGTTAAAGCTGAGGTGTAACTTTTTCAGAGTTTAAATATTTTCTTCTATCCCACTTATAAGTAATCCATTCATAAATTAATATTATTGAAAACTGTAAACACTGTCTATGTGGCACTATGAAAATTCCTCTCTTTGTTTTGAGTGACCTGCTTAGACCCGCCCAAACAACGTTACTCAACCAATGGCGTGAGCTGGGGGGCGGGACTATCAGTTTGATTGCTCAGCAGCAGAAGGGGGGCGTATCCAGAAAGCTGTTTTGAAAACAATGTTTATTTTTGCAGTTCTGTCTGGTGGAGCTAGTGCCGCAGAAATGACATACTTCAGCTTTAATACAGTTACTTATAAATCTGATGCACATGGTACTTAAAGAAACTTAGTCAAATGTAATGTCAAGTTCATTAGAACATTTCACATTTTGAACTTTTCTTGAAAACACAAATTTAAACCTTTACCATATAACATACACTGAATGCAACACTGTGCATTACTGTCAATCAAAACATAATGCAGATCTCGACATTTAGAGCACAAAACACGATCACAGTAACAATCAACACATCATTTTTTATCATGAACGGGTAATTTTGAATAGAAAATGAACTTCAGACTGCACAAAACAAGACGTTACCAAACTTAACCAAAATCAACAATCAAAACACTGTAAATAAACTTGCAGTCAATGTGTGTGTAATGTGTGTATGTCTGTGTGTGATGTGTGTGTGTATGTCTGTGAGTGTGTGTGTGTGATGTGTGTGTAATGTGTGTGTGTGAGTGATGTGTGTGTGTATGTCTGTGTGTAATGTGTTTGTGTGTGAGTGTGTGTGTGTGTTTGTATGTCTGTGTGTAATGTGTGTGTGTGTGTGATGTGTGTGTGTAATGTGTGTGTGTGTGTGTGAGTAATGTGTGTGTGTGTGTGTGTGTGTCTGTGTGTAATGTGTGTGTGTGTGTGATGTGTGTGTATGTCTGTGTGTAATGTGTGTGTGTGAGTGTGTGTGTGTATGTCTGTGTGTGTGTGATATGTGTGTGTATCTGTGTGTGTGTTTGTGATGTGTGTGTGAGATTTGTGTGTGTGTATCTGTGTGTGATGTGTGTGTGATGTGTGTGTGTCTCTGTGTGTGTGTGTGTGTGTGGGTGCGATGTGTGTGTGTGTATGTGTGTGATGTCTGTGTGTGTGTGTCTGTGTGTGTATGTATGTGATGTGTGTGTGTCTGTGTGTGATGTGTGTATGTCTGTGTGTGATGTGTGTGTGTCTGTGTGTGTCTGTGTGTGATGTGTGTATGTCTGTGTGTGATGTGTGTGTGTCTGTGTGTGATGTGTGTGTGTCTGTGTGTGATGTGTGTGTGTCTGTGTGTGATGTGTGTATGTCTGTGTGTGATGTGTGTGTGTCTGTGTGTGTCTGTGTGTGATGTGTGTATGTCTGTGTGTGATATGTGTGTGTCTGTGTGTGATGTGTGGGTGTGTGTGTAAATGTGTCTGAGTGTGTCTTTGTGTGATGTGTGTGTGTTTGTGTGTCTTTGTGTGATGTGTGTGTGTGTGTGTGTCTTTGTGTGATGTGTGTGTGTGTGTGTGTGTGATCTGTCCTACACTGACATTATTTGGCATGCAAATTCAAAGTTTGTCACTTGAGTCATTTTCAGAAGCAGAAGAGGAAACGCTTAATCAGCTTTATGAAATTGAAAGAAACGCGTAAAAAACTTTCTTAGTACAGTCCAATCTGATCCACCACCTGCAGTCATGCCCACCCCTGACACCCCCCCCCCCCCACACACACACACACACACACACACACATCACACATCACACCTACACACACACACACACACATCACACCTACACACACACACCCACACACACTGACGGGCCCGGCCTATCAGTGACCGACCCCCCGTCCGTGGCCTCAGAGCCAATCACCCGCGGCCGCTGGAAGTAGGACATGCCGCTTCCTGGTTGCGGGTTTAAGGAGGAGCCGCCGGAGTCCGTCAGGAGCGGATCAGAACCAGCGAACCGGCGCGAGACCACCGACAACACACACACAGCCGTGGGATCAGTCGCTACCGCAGACCATACCGCGAGTCGGTGCCGTGCGCGCGGGCGCGTCACATTCAGGAAGTGCGCGAGCCGGTGGTCAGGTGGGACGCGCCGCGGCGGGGGAAACTCAGGTGACAGCAGCTCAGGTAAAACTCTTCTCTTCCGCACAGCTCAGAATTGACGGATGACGTTATTTAATGGCGCTTTCTCTCCAGATTGTATCGTATTAATGTTGTATTGATCCTCATCCGCCTCTATCACCCCCTCACCGGGGTCACGAGAGGACTAACACGTCATGGGTTCTCGGTAACTCCCGTGTGACGTGTCGAAAGATATTTTTCTCCCGTTGCTGTCAAACTGTTCCACTCTTTAAACCGACCAACTATTATTTTCATTCATTCGGTGTTTTCTTCTGTTATTAACGCGCACCGGTGACGCTGCGGGTTTTATGTACCTGTGCGCGTGTGACAGGTGAGACAGCGCTAATTATAGCTCACTGACACCCAAACCCGCATCACCGATAATGAGCTGCGAGTTCGGTTCGGATAAAAGCTCGTTTTACAGAACGAACCGCAAGTTCAGCAGCAGTTTTGAGGCGGATTTCTTCTCACCTGTGCACGCGCGGACGGACCGGCTGAACCCGCTGAACCGGATCCGCTCGAGATAACCTTCAACTCTTTTAGCTGTCGTTGATGATGGTTTGTTTGTGTGAATAATATACTGGTAATTACATGTTCTACCCTTTAAAGTTAATTGTGTTGCAGGCATGACGATCATCAGTTCAAAGTAAATATAGTTTCTTTCCACCTTATTTATTGATCAAGTGTACACAAACAAACACACAAAGAGCTCTGATCACTTGTATATTTAAATGTTATTTTTATGCATTTGGTATATGCTTTACAGTGCATTCAAAGTATGCATTATATCAGTCTACCAGTTAAACTACAAGAACACTTAGTATATGAGCATCTGTGTCATTTATATACATTTTATAACATAACTGACTTGTATGAAAGTGAGTGTTTCTTGTATTAATAGATGCCATATAAGTGACACCACACACTGTGACTATTGTGAACTCGTGAGCATTTAGTGTCTTTTATTTGTCACCATCTCTGTTTCATATTTCAGTCTCAAACTAGCGTCTGCACCGACACCAAACTGATTCATCAGACGTTTGAGCAGAAAATCGTGTCTGTTCTTGTCCGTGGTTTATTATTGTGTACTAGACGTCATGTTTTTTGAGTGTTAGACTCAGTTCTGTGTTTCATCTGCAGGATCAACCCAGAGCACGACAGACAGACAGAAGCGCTTGTGAGTTTATGGACTGGAGGTAAGACTTGTATTTACTTTCACATTACAGTTATTTACTTGACAGACACGCTTCAGAACCGTACCCATTTCCTTGACATTATTAGTGACCTATCAGTAATCTACAGGAACTTGTGTAGCCGCATGTGTGTGTGTGTTTGAGTGCTCATCCGTATGTGTTTGTTTGTGTTTGTGTGTGGGTGTGAGAGAGAGAGTTGGCATTTCTGCACTGGTCATATGACTGACTCTGACAAAATTGCAGCCGTTTGATGATGGATTTCACTCTTCCTCTAAAAAGACCCTCAGATGAAACAACACACACACACACACACACTACACACACACACACACTACACACACTACACACACACGCACACTACACACACACACACACACACACACAAACAACAACAAACACACACACACACTCTCACACTCACACACACACACTCACACACACACTCACACTCACACACACACACACACACACACACACTGTTCCTGTAAATGCTGTATTCAGGGCATGTGGACCCATGTCAACATTTCCCCATATCACACTTATGTTTTTCACTTTCATGCTGTCACTAGAGGAGAGAGAGAGACGGGGGGAATAAGGGGGAAAGAGACGAGTGTGTGTGTGTGTGTGTGTGTGTGTGTGAGGCATGTGTGTTCTCGTTCTGACAGTCTGTATGGTCATGTGTGTGTTTCTGTACAGTGAGCGATTGCTCTTCAACTCTTTTAGGAAGTGCAATTATTAGTGTTTCCTTTTTCTGACAAAAAGTTTCACTCCTGTCGACAAATTTGCTTGACCACTTCACGTTTAAGCACACACTCATATTATCTTATCTAAATCAGCACATAGACTTCTGTTGTTTTGTAACAAGTTAATTAGAATGACCATACTAAACCTAACCCAACCTCTAAACATTTTTTTAACCCTAAATATATATATATATTTTAATTTTATGTAATTTGTCAAATTAAGTTTGACATCACCAAATGCAATGAAATGAAATTGCAAAGATGTCACTAAACTATAACTAACTATAGAAAAGTGCATTGTTTGAGTTGAAATAAACATTTACAATTTTTAAACATTTTTACAATTAGATTATCTAATTGCTGACATCAGAATGATTATGCATGATATATTAATGATTGTTAAACTGCATGTCGTCACAGTCGACTAAATCCCAAATCCAAATTAAGAGTAGAAAGAATCAGTTGATTAAGCACACGACACCGAACAGCCTCTCTTTCTCTCTCTTTCACTGTTTTCAGTTATTCTCTTTATCTCTTTATCATACGTTTCTTCTACTGACTTAGTGAACAGGAGGACACACAGGAAATAGATCAGGATCAGTTATTTTTGCAACATCATCAATACACACACACACACACACACACACACACACACACACTAATGCATAAAAACAACTCGCCTGTACTAGGGCGAAATACTTTATTATATAAATGAATGTATTTACATACACATACCTCATGCAAGCATCACACAGAAACATAAATGTCTCCTCTGAGTACCCACATAGAAACTTTATGGTCGACATATAACTGCTGACCAGAGAGAGATGATGCAGATAACACCTCTCACACACACACACCTCACACACACACACTCACTCACTCACACACACTCACTCACTCACACACACTCACTCACTCTCACTCACACACACACACTAACCCTATCCCTAAACCTAACCCTCACAAAAAACTTTCTGCATTTTTACATTTTCAATAAAACATCATTTAGTATATTTTTTTAAGCAATTTAAATTATGGGGACACTAGAAATGTCCTCATAAACCACATTTATAGCATAATACCCTTGTAATTACCAGTTTGTGACCTAAAAAAAAGTCCTTGTAAACTCTTTAAACCTGCCCACACACACACACACACACACACACACACACACACTCACACACACACACACACACTCACACACACACACACTCACTCACACATACATACAACAACAACAACTGCCATTCGACTCTAAGTGGCGGTGATGTCACCACGACACTTATGCCAGGCTATGTGCACCTTGAGGCCACGTGAAGTGTCGAAAGCCCGCTGGCAGGAGGTCACGGGGCAGACCCAGATGCCACGGGTTGACTGACTGAGACGACTGGCTGATGGACCACCTGTGCCTCCTACTGTGCCAACTTGCTGTGCTTTAGCCACACGACGCTCCGCTCATTGTTGTAAGCGTCGCTCCTCCGCCCTCCGTTGTTGTTGGAGGGCGACTGCCTCCAACTGCCCAGTAGCGTCCTTCACGACCCTCCTCCACAGAGGCCGATCTTGACACTGCTGATACCAGTCAGCGGTAAGTCCGCTCAGCTCCAGAGCCTCCTGTACCACATCATTCCATCTCCTCTCTAACCCGTGCTGTGCCCATTTAGCCCCCTCAATCCGGCCGAACAAAAGCTGTTTAGGCATGCAGTGGCTAGGCATGATGGCTACATGGCCCAGCCAACGCAGCCTTGCCTGCCGGAGGAGCTCACCGATTGGACTTT